>NW_020897721.1:2838832-2991660 GCF_003984885.1 Neopelma chrysocephalum
AGCCGCCGCGGGGCCGGCGGGGGAGCAACAGCCGCGGCCCCGCGGAGCGCCTGTAGCCGCCGCCGGGCCGCAGGCTGGCGAGCCGGGGCGCGCTGGCGGCGGCGGCGGCGGAGGGGGAGAAGGAGGAGGGAGGCGGGAGCCAGCCGCCGGCCGCGCCGCCGCCCCACAAGAGGATGAAGAAGCGGAAGGAGCTGAACGCCCTCATCGGCCTGGCCGCCGACGGCCGCAGGAAGAAGCCCGCCAAGAAGGGCTCGGGACACCGGCTGCTGCGCACCGAGCCGCCCGCCTCCGACTCCGAGTCCAGCTCCGAGGAGGACGAGTTCGCGGGGGCGCGGGGCCGCTGCGGAAAGTGAGTCCCGGGGGGGCGCGGGGTCCCCGGCCCGGCCCGGTCCTGCTCCGACCTCAGCGGGTCGGGTTGGCAGCTGAGGGTAAAGGGGGTGGGTGAGAGGCTGCCAGGGAACACCCGGAGCTGCACTGAGTGTGTCCGGCCCGACAGGTCGCCTGGCTGGGGGATAGAAGTATCATCGAATCACAGAATGCCCTGGGTTGGAAGGGAACTTAGAGATCATCCGGTTCCAACCCCCTGCCATGGGCAGGAACACCTTCCACTAAACCATCCTCTGGCTGTTTTCTTCTTTTTTGTCGAGTCCTTAGAGCAGCTCGGTATCAGGCGCTGATGTTGTTGAGCTCAGTTCCCCGTGTGTGTTCAGCACGTGGCACAGTCCTGCGAGCTGGCGCAGTGCTGCTTTTCTCACGGACGTGATGTGCTTTTTGCCAATAAATAAGCTTCTCAGTTAAGTGACAGCATTGATAATGGGCCCCTAAGAACACCCGAAAGTAGGCATGTCACAGAGCAACTTGGGCTTTCGCAATTTGGAACGCTCTAGAAGATATTACTTGTCGGAACATTATGGTAATACCCTGTTTTGAAGCGTGTTTTCCAAGCTGTCAAGCAGATGTGCCTGGCATAAGTTTATGTGAGCAGAGCAGGAAATTTTAGTAAGGGAAACCTGACAGCTGCTTTTAAATATGCTAGATGTGCCTCCTGAGGATAAACTGAACAGAGAGTAACCACCCTGACCTCACTTTAGAGCCTTATTTATTCCTGGAAATGCTCTTTTTTAGCTCTTGTCAGCCCAAATGTGTGCTGTTACAATTCTGTCCCTTGCTTTGCTAGAACAGCATTTAAAATAAAATTTCTCTAGGTACTGTTGTATATTCACAGCCTGTTACTTTGTTTCATGCAGGGGAGATTACCTACGATGCTGCAAGTTCTGTTACCCATTATGTGCTTTTGTCATTCTTGCCGCTTGTGTGGTGGCGTGTGTTGGCTTAGTCTGGATGCAGGTGGCTCTCAAGGAGGATCTGGATGCAATAAAGGAGAAGTTTCGAACTAGTAAGTATAAATGTAACCACTATTTCACATTTTCTTTGGGCAGTATGAAGAGCTTTAATTGCTCGGTCAAAGTCTGAAAGTACTGAGTAGATAAACTGCCTCTGAACTTAAGAGTCCTCTGAGCCAAGAACACTTGGAGGCTTGGCAAATCTGAGGTGAATGTTATATATTCTTGCCTGCTCTATATCTTCTGAGGAGCAGGGACACTGGACTAGGTGGGCCTGTAGTTGCTTGTACATACATTTCTAAAATTCCTGACTTCGGTCTTAGGAGTGCTCTCTGCCAAGGAAAGACCCTATTAAAAAAGTCCTGAGCAGCCCTGTCAAGGCAATCTAGGGAATTATGAAAAAAAAAAAATTTAAAAAAATTAAGTCTGGAACGTTTTTAAAGTCATCTGATGCTTGCTATGATGTTACTGCAGTTTGAATGTTGCTTCGATACTATGTTTTCTCTCTGTATCCTCTGAATGTTTTTCTTGCTTGCATTGACCTGTTCTTGTACAACTTTTACATCAGGTTGCACGTGCTTTTAGTTACATCATGTTTAGTACTTTGAAGTATTGGAGTTAATGTGAGGCGTTTTTCTCTTAGGTCTCAGGTTATCCCTGTCCATTTAAGATTTCAATAGAATAACTTCTGTAGTGCTGAGGTGTAAGAAATGGTGAGATTGGCACGTAAAGTGTGCTTTTGGTTCTCTGTACCTCACCTCTGGGCATAAGATATGTTTTGGTGCCTTATTTTAATGGTGTTTAAAATCCTATATATATCAAAAAACGCAAGGATAAGCTAAGGAGCTGTGAGAATGGAGCAGAAGAGAGTGAAGCTTTAAGCATTCAGATAGTCTCTGGCTGCTTCAGGAAAGCTGGATAGCTGTGTTTTACCTGAGAAGCACCACTGTTACTGTGAGTTTTGGGCCACAGCTTTGGTCTGCATCTCAGAGTTTAAGCGCCCAGGACACAAGGATGATCTGATAAGGCTGGTGAAATCAGTTTCAAAATTAGGAGGCTGCTCAGGCTGGAGGTAAGCAAAGGGCTTGTTTTGCTTGTGGTAAAAGAGATGTTGAGGTGTGTGCAGAAATTTTTTGCTGTTGGTGTTTAGGTGTTCCTGTTCAGGTGTGTAACCGCTGTGAGGTGGGGAGTTGTCTGCCAAGGTGGAACAGGCTGGCTGGGTGTGAGAGAAAGAACTGATGATAGATATGCTTTTATGTTAACTGATACTGAACTCTGAAAGTTATCTGTAATTCCTGTCCACCAGTTATGGAGGATACCTTCAGCTCCAGGTGCTGCTTTGTGGCTGTGAGTGTACCCACAGCTCTGCAGTAGCTGTTTTGTGTTCTGGGTCAGCCAGCTCTTCGTGGGCTGCTCTGCTTTAAGGGTGTGCTGGCAGTAAAAATTTTTCAGGAGGACATTTGTTGGCTTTGGTGTAGCTGAGTTTCATCATTCCTGTTTTACACAGACCCCTTTGTTAAAGCAGCTGTTCTCTCTGAGCAGATTGTCTGGCAGTTACAGATGGGCTTGTTTTCTTCTTAATAGCTGACAGAAAAGCTGTATATTTAATACTATGTCTGGTAATAGACATGTCGGATTTCCTTGCCACTGTAATAGCATGCCTAGAAGTTGGATGGGAGCCTCATAATGAGGCACAGCATTTAAAAACAACAATAAAAAAGCAGACAGCAAGAACAACCTGGTCCCAAAAGGCAGCACTGTGCATTGGTAAGATGTGTGGGTGAACAGAAACAAAGGCACGTGATCCATGTGTCATACAGCAAGTTTGGAAAAGGAACATTCCTCCTCTGAATCTTCATCCAGTTTTTTTTTCTCCCCATAAGAATCCCCACGGATTCCTCTGATGATATTTGTTATGTTCTGCCATCCTTTGCACAAACTGAGTCCAGTATGAGTGCTTTTTAAAAACAAGACATCTTTACATCCAGTGTGTTTGGAATAGGAGGAAGTCATGTGGTGTTTCCCTTCACTTGTTAGTAATGATGCTGAGAACGTGTGGTACTTCCTAGCACTGCAAAAAACTGTGGAGTCTCTCTGTACACAGTGAGAGTGGCAAAACAGAAAATAATTTGTCTACAAGAGCCTCTGAAATATCAAGTTCAATGTGAACTGCTTGTGTCAAGTGCACAATTAGCTCTCAGTCTGTTTTGGCTAAAATACGCTTTTCAAGGTCTTATTTAACTGGAAGTGTGATTTGGATCTTTGGTGTTCAGATTACTCTGAACTTAGAAAGTACTTTTAGAACTTGCTTCAAGAGGAGCGAAGGGGTTTTTTGAAGGTGCACAGCTTTCCAGTTGTGTGTGTTTGGGCATGCACTCCACAGGCTTCCCCTTTTGACTGGATGGGTCACGCATGGAAATTTGTTCTGGGAGCTGCCAGCCACATACCACATAGGTCCCACTGTTCCTGGCAGCCTGCTCTCAATGGTGGCAGTTTGCTGTGGAGTGTTTCCAGTGCTGCCTTACAGGGTGGAGGTGTGGATTTTGGGGAACTCTCATCTCCTGCTCAAAACCTTTGCTCATTTGTTTCTCGGGCCGGGGGATTTAGGGTTGCCTAATAGCACTTACAGCTAAACAGCTTAGTCACTGCAGATCTGGAAGGGCTGCATTTCTGAGGCTTTCTTGAACTGCTCTGAGCTGCACGTTTCCCCCTTCCTGTGGTATTAACTGCAGTAATAACTGACTTTATTTCCAAGGACCTTGTTTACTGATTTGTTTACCAACAGGCATTAGTGTATAAGATTATACCTTATTTTTTTCAGTTGTCTCTCTGTCAGACAGAGCAACTGTAATCACGTTAATCTCTTTGGAATTTACTTCATCGTCAGCAGCCCCTTTCAGGCTTGGAAAGGGCACTGAGGTTCATGTCACCTGCCTCCTTTGCTCTGGGACTGTGGGCAGTTCTTATTTGCAGGCCCATTACTATTTCATGCTCCCCTGTGAAGGTAATGCAAAATAACTGCACTAAATAAAGACCTGCTGAGGGCTGCCAGAATGACAGTACTGTGCAAAGTGTTAAATTTAGTACAGTCTCTCTGGGTTCTCTCTGCAGATATTGGTACTCTTAAAACAAAGAAGAGCTGTCACTCTGAACGTCACTGAATCCTGAATTGGCAATAAACCCGTATATAGACACTTATTGCCTTCTTTCACTGCTGTGGATCTTGGTGTTTGTAATTTGTTTTCTGCCTTTCAACACTGTTTACCCAGACATTTTGTTTTGTTTTTTAAACATATTTAATTATTTTTTCATTCTTTTAGTGGAATCTAATCAAAAGACATCATTCCAAGAAATTCCTAAACTGAATGAAGATCTGGTGCAGAACCAAAAGCAGCTAGAACAAATTGAGACTGGAGAACTGGGGCTGAATAAAATTTGGATAAATATCACAGAGATCAGTAAACAGGTGAGAGGGATCAGTACTTGCTTGTAGAAAATAATAAAATATTCCTTTCAATTTTTTTTTCCCAGAAATTAATTTTGAGTGCAGTGCTGAGGTTTTATCTACAGACTGCTGTGACCTTATGCTAAATTTCTGCTTTTAAAGTTAAAATAGAGTGTAAATCTCATTATTAAACAAGCAGAAAACAGCTTGAGCATCCAGCTGGGCTGGAGACTGATCACAAAGAGGAGAAATTGCGTAACTGGTGCAAAAACTTGAGGCAGAATTTAAACCTCAGAACTGTGCAGTTCTTAATTTTCCTGCCAAATAGTTGTGATGTTTATGATGAGAGATTTGACATTTCCAATTTCTGAGAGTGTTTTGTAAGAGTTACCTGGCTCAGTGCAAGCTCCTGTTGCTACAAGTGAAGAACTGGTGAATATAAAATCTGCTGACACACACTGAGACTCTGAGCTGGTGTAAATCTTGGCACTGTTGACACTGCTAGAACTAAGCCACTTACCAGAGAGCTATTTCCTTAATAGAGCTGATCTATTAACTCACCCTTCAAATGAAGCATCTAGCAAGGCTCTTCCTGAAATTTTTGCCCCAGAGGGTAAAGGTTCAGAGCTGCTCACAGTGAATGGTGTCAGGAGGTGTGTGTGGGGAACCCTCCTTGACACGGGTGCTCTGGGTTTAATTTTTAGGAGTACTGAGGTGCTTGCTCAGATTGGTTTTTCTTCAGTCCTGTGTGGTGGTTAAGTGCTTAATAAGTGTATCTGAAAGCTTGATTTGCTTTCTTTGGCATCTGATAATCTGCTTTATCCTTCGTGGAACTTTTAAAACGCTCTTATCTGCACCTGGATGTTAAAGATATTTGCACGTGGTTCTTGCAGGCCCTCAAGTTACTTTGGGGTCTGGTTCAGTCTGAGCCAGATCTTTTGGGGTTCAGAATTTAGTTACTGGGGTTTTTCCCATGAATTTTTGGGATGTGCTGCTGGGAATAATCTCAGCCAATATTTACAGCTGTGGAACTAGAGTCTGCATGCCAGCTGATCTGCATTGACCTAGTGCAAAATTAAAATCTATCTCATTTCCTCAGCTTGCAAAACAACTTTTTCTTTTTTAACCAGAAGAAAGTGGATTTTATCCACTCCACCTTTGTGTTGTCAAATGTGAGAAGAAATTATTTCTCTTCATTTTGACTACTGATTGCTACAAATTGATCTTGACATGAGAGAATTAGTGATGAATGATTAGCGTGCAGTTTTTAATTTATCTGACAACCTCTAGATTGGAATGAATAAGTAATCACGAAGATGCATTAAATAACTTGCTGTCAGGGACAATCAGGTGACAGAAACTGAGCTAACCTGCTGTGCATGGGTTGTCACTGTTCCCCTTCTGCAGCAGAAGGTTTGGGTGATCTGTGCAACTTCTTTGCCCGTCACTTGACTAGAGAAGTTGCGTGACTTCACTGGGTTTTGCCAGGCAGGTTTGATTGCTAAATACAAAAGTGGATGACTGTTTCCTCCATGTAGGGATTTCTTGCACAGTCTTTAAGTCTTTCTTGGGCAACAGCCTCTCTGTAAGAGGATGAGTGTAAAATTGGCAGAGGGTACCTTATTGAAAAGAAAGGGCTTCTATGGCTTTCATTCAGCTTAAAAAAAATTAAATAAAAACTTGCTCTTTTGCAAGAAGCAGAATATTTTAATGTAGCCTAGGCAGGATTTCTGGAGAGAGAGGTTTTTTGTGTGTGTGCATATGTATTTTTGTATTACCTTATGTTTTAATGTTACACATTAGGTCACTAGTATTGGGGAAGGTCAGAATCAGGATTATGTTGCCTAACTCTAAGTATTCCTTTTTGGTTTTAGGTATCACTATTGACCTCAACAGTAAATCATCTCAAAAACAACATAAAGTCTGCTGCTGATCTGATTTCTCTTCCTCTCACAGTAGAGAAACTTCAGAAGGTAAGCACTGTAAATGTAGCTATCACTAAATGTGTTCTGTGCTGCTAATCTGCAGCTGGGCTCTTGGGGACAGCAGTGACAGCAGGAGCTACCTGATTTGTGTGCAAGGAATATTTGCTTCCCTTGTTCTTAAAATTTGATTTCATATTCTTGATATTGTATGGTCCTGTGATAATATATGGCAGGTAAAAAATTTGAAGGCCTTATTTATCCCCTTTGGAGATGCATTTGTTTGTATTATGTTGTCACATCTTTACCTTGGAGCTGATCTTTCTGTTTACTTCAAGTTGCTAATCTTAATATTGTTTAAGACACATGGAAGTGTCTGTCTGTGGTTTTATAACTCTGTTTACAAATAGGTTGTTTGTTTAGCTTTTTTAATTGGAAAGGAAAATGGATTGCTCTCTGTTAATACAATGTCTTACCATGTGCCTTAGCTGAGCATTCTTGACCAAGAACTGTCCTGTTTATTTTGGTAAAAAGAATGGCTTGTTGATACTTGCCAGCTCTTCCATGGCATTTCTGTTTGTTTAGCAATAAACATTTATATTTGGCTAAGGCCTAATGTGAGCTTTGTGGCATTATGGGTTTCCATGTCTCATTTCCTATCCCTACAAAATTAATGTGTAATCAACAAGCTAGTGATATGCAAAGCAATTA
Source organism: Neopelma chrysocephalum (assembly GCF_003984885.1). Taxonomy (NCBI): domain Eukaryota; kingdom Metazoa; phylum Chordata; class Aves; order Passeriformes; family Pipridae; genus Neopelma; species Neopelma chrysocephalum. The sequence continues at coordinate 2,846,254 of NW_020897721.1, forward strand.
AGTGTGGGTTGGCTGATTGGGCTGCCAGGATTTCTTTTTTTCTGGGAGGAGCACAAAGCTGTTTCCTAAGCTTCTTATTTGCTGCTACAGGCATGCTGGGTGTTCATTGTGTCCTAACAGAAGTCTTAAGGCTTGTTATATCAGCAATAGTGTGGCCAGCAGGACCAGGGCAGTGATTGTCCCTCTGTATTCAGCATTGGTGAGGCCAAATCTCAAATCCTTTGTCCAGTTCTGGGCCTCTCACTACCAAGAAAGACATTGAGGTGCTGGAGCGTGTCCAGAGAAGGGCAACAGAGCTGGTGAAGGGTCTGGAGCACAAGTCTGATGAGGAGCAGCTGAGGGAGCTGGGGGGGCTCAACCTGGAGAAAAGAAGGCTCAGGGGGGAGTTTACTGCTCTCTACAATTACCTGAAAGGAGGTTGCAGCAAAGTGTGGGGGGGTTCTCTTACCCCAAGTAACAAGTGATAAAACAAGAGGAAATGGCCTCAAGCTGTGCCAGGGGAGATTTAAATTGGATAATGGGAAAAATTTTTTCACCAAAAGGGTTGTCAAACACTGAAACATGTTGCATTGAGTCGCCTCCCTGGAGGTATTTAGAGTGCATGGATAGGAACTTGGAGTCGTTGTTTAGTGGTGGACTTGACAGTGCTGGTTTAATGGTTGGACTCAATCTTAAGAGGTCCTTTCCAACCTAAGTGATTTGCAGTTTTGAGTGCAAAGAAAGTTGTTAATTCTTCAAGATCACGTGCATATTTTTGTGGCAGTCTGCCTGCAGTTTCACTAACAAAACATTGTGTTTAGCAGATTGGAATTTTGGGACAGTGCAGTTTGAGGAAGGCTGAGATTTCTGTCATCTTCTTTATTGCAGACTGTAGCGACCATAGGTAGCACTCTTACCAGTGTGGCTCACGATGTTGAAAATATACAGACAGCTATTGAAGAATACAAGAAATCCATAGAAATACTTCAGAATGATGTGGTAAGAAAATGTACTGATTTAACACTGTTTTAATGGTTACCTGACTAATATGAAGAAAGCTAAAGAACTGTGTGGAGTTCTCCTTAAGCCTTCAAAATACTTCTGAGGTTTCAGTAGGTTGGCACATTAATTAGCTAATCTTCTAATCCCTGTGTATCATCTATTAAGTGGTACCAAGGATGTTATTTCTCTGTAGCCAGAATTTTTGTTCCCTACTGCGCTTCTTATCCTGCATATTTTTGCTTCCTACTCCTCAGATGTGGAGCCTTGGGAAACTTTGCAGGGTACTGCTTATGGTAACTGCACTGTTGTAGGCTTGAGGATGGTCAGAAAATTGAGATAGAGTTTTTTGGTTGAATTAAAAATGCATATACAGCTGAAATTACTGACTGTCCTTACTGAAAACTACTTGCTGTATTTATACTGACCTCTCACTGGAGGTTAACAAACTGAGCCAATAATTACAGATTTTCAGCTAAACTGCAATACAGCCTTACTTTAATTCTTCCAGATAAAATCTAAATTAGGCACATAATAAAGCTTGATTCAGTCACTGGGTTCTACAAAAACATTGCAGATATGGCAGCGTGTATGGCAGAAAATGTGTATCATAATACTTCATTAAATGGAGAAGAGCTAATTAGTAGTGTTTAATAAAAATAAATTTGGACCTTATGTGTTTGAAAGAGAAAACTCTTATTAGCCTAGTTAAAATACTGCATGCACAACAGACATGAATGACTATAATTGTAGCAAAACATCCTTAGCAACAGTCTGCCAGTTATTAAAAGCTTATTTACAGGCATTTGGTAACATAATTTTCTGCTTCTTTCCTTAGAAGGAATTAAAACAGATGCCTTCACTTCCCTCCACTGTTGTGCCAAGGATTGAGAGAAATCAGACAGAAAATTGCAAAAAGGTATTTTTTTCCCTCGCATAAGGAATTTTGATACAAGTGTCATGGATATGTCACTTACCTGTGTGTTTCACAGTACTGTAATCTGCAAAATGTATGGTTTTTATCAAGCAATATAAATAGCATTCTTCAAAACAAAGCATAAAATAATTTTGCTGTAGTTTGTTCCTGTGTATGTGCAAACAGGAAAGTGCCCTGGTCTAAGAGTATTTTTTTTGTGTGTGTTCTGAGTGAGAAGTAAAAAGACTGAAACTGATATCTGACAGAATGTAGGTGTACTTTGCTAATGTAAATGGAAATGAGTTAAAGGCTCATGGAGTGGGTGTTATGGCAGGTACTTGCCAATCTGAGCAAATTTGGGAGTGGCCTGTATTGAGTCACCTTCAATGTAATGAGGTGTGGAAAGTAGTAATTCATCAACAAAAAAAAGGTTAATGTGTGGGCGTTTAGCTGAATGGGTTGGAAGGGAATGACTGCACTTGCTTACATTTAATACAGTCAATATCTTCCTCAAAAATCAATCTTGTGTATAAATATGCTCAGTATATGTTTTCTGGGGAAAGACAGTTGGTGTGCTTACAAAGCTTGACCTGGAAAATGAGATGAATAGGCTTTCTGTGTCCACTGGCACAGCTGAAGTGATTACATTAGCAACAAATAGGTTGCTAGGGAAGAAGGTTGCAACCCCGGGGAAGGTTGCAACCTGAGGAAGAATCTCAGTTTCGAGCTTTGCAAGTCGGAGTAACTTTCTGGAAACTTCCAGCTGGATGTTTTCATCGGTGTGGGTGGAGAGCCAGCCTGAAGCCTGCCCGGCTAAACTGGGTCAGTCGTGTTGGTAATAGCAGGAGTGCTGCCGAGGCCGAGTGAACTGACACGTGCTGGGTTTATATTTCAGGAAAGCCAGGCACTGCATGCAGCTCTGGAAGAGCTAAATAACACCGTGGTGGGGTACCGAAAGCTGAATGACATCAGGCTTCTAAATGTGGATTCAGCCATTGGCAACCTCAGCCGGAAGGTTACGCTGTTGGAAAACTCTCCCCTTGTTGCGAATAATCTGGACAAAAGAGAGAATTTGTCTACCAGCGTGGTAAGTATTTGATGGCTGAGGTAGTTTTAATATCTTCCTTACACTACAGATACGGCTTTTCAGACCTAACTAAAGAAAATGTCAGAATGAGACCTGAGGTACTGAGGATTTCGTTAGGAAAGGCTGGAATTCGTTCTGTATTTCTGAACAGATAACCAACATTAAGAGTGTCTCTGAAGCAGTATCTCATTTCTTCCCTGCAGATTCTACAGAAAAATGTCCAAAACACTGTGACATTTAAGACTTGGGTGATTGCTTTATGGAGCAGGATTCACAAACTGAACTATGTTTTAGGAATCACTTTGGCATAGGTCTGTTAAGACCACTCAGGACTGGGTGGGATTCTGCATTGTTCAACAGTGCTTATATTCTAAAAAAAAAAAAAAGAAAACAACAAAAAAACCCGTAGATATGTTAATAAATTCTTCCACTGCCTTCTGTATGCCATACTGGGGCCAGTCAGTGAGAATATGTTCTGTATATTTAGCAATAAAGGAAGGTGCTGACGTTGCTGTGGTAAATTACATAACCCATTTTTATAACTTCATGTTTATTCTAGCAGGTATTTGCCCTGGTTTTTTCCTATTTCATGCCTGCCAAATTTGAAGGAAATAAACCCTGTGTAGAAAATAAAAAGCACATGAGTAAACTCTGCTCTGTTCTTTTTCTGCAGGGGAATGATGCAACTACCTCTCTAAAAGTGGAAAGTGAAGATCAACTAGATAGTGAAACTCAGTCGAATACAGAACTGAAGGTAAAGTAAGCAAATACAAATTACACTGGATTAGTAGAGCGTGTAATTGTCTTTCTAATCATGTTTGAAATGAACCTTAATTGAGCAAAGGTCTGCAAAGAATCTGCTCTGATCAAGCTTTTTAAAAGTCCAGACTAGGAGAGCTTACTCAGCCCCTTTTGGGGACAGGGAGTCAATTGAAGAAAAGTTGTAATAGTTTGAAGTCTTGCCATTCTGACTAACATGTGGGACAGTACAGCAGAGCTGCTGTAGTGTCCTTCCATACAGCTGAAAGAATTTTGAGACATTCAATTCATGTATAAATGTTCACTCCAAGTATGTTTGATTGTTTCATATTATGGTTTTTTGGTGTCTTGTCCATTTCTATAGGGAATATAGGAACTAAATGTCAGATTCTTTTGAAATTGGTGTCTACAAAATAGTTGTCTGTTTTTCAGGTTGAGGTACTGATTCTGTTGTATGTGAATTTATTCCTATCATCTTTCCATTGATTTTTGTTTGTTTGTTTGTTTTTGGTTTAAAATCTTGTTTATTATTTTGAACTTGATCAACCTGGATCAGTCACTCAAAATTGCTTGCATATTTTAAATTACTACCTTTCCTGATTGTCTGCCTCTATTGAAGGGGTATTTTTTAAGATTTTTTTTTCCTCTACATATGTAGGAAGCAGGAACTAGAGATTCTCAGGTATCAAAACTAAAAGAGAAGCTTCAGCTGATCAGTGCTCTCACAGGCAAGCCAGAAAATGACAGACCCATTGAGACGACAAAGAATGGTAAGAATGTCTTGTAGTAGTACTTGCTTGTGTAACTCAAAGGATAACTAATGAAGGTGGATAATTTAGACCATTCCTAAAGATTTTGATGAAGGTCATTTCAGTTAAAGTGGTACAGAAAATTGTATATGACTCCAGAAGCTTGAAGGTGATTTTCCATATGTATGGCAGGATTCACATCAGTAGCTTGTGTTTGAAGGCATGCAGCGATTAACTTGGAGAACTTTATACCCAGTAACACTTGGTTTTGCTTGTTGAAAATCTAAGTGTAACATAGAGAAAAGGTCTGTGTCTCTGCTGACTTCAGTTCTGCATTTCTGCTGTATACATCCAGGTAGTGTTGAACATCAGATTTTAAAATACTTCATTACAATAGAACTGTGCTGCTTGTTCATTCCAGGCAGGAGCTTGGAAGTTTAGACCTTGCTGTTGGGGAATATTTATATTGATAAGATGAAAACAACCCAGGGGACCAGATGTAATTTGCTTAATAAAGCTTCCTCAGCACCCTCAGAGTAGGAAGCAGAAAACACTTCCAAGTCATTCTTTGTATGGGAGTTTACAATTACACATCTCCTAGTACAGAATGAAAGATTAAGGCCGTGTTCTAAAATTCTTCTTTCAGTTATTGGTAAAAGGGGACAACACTTCTGTATTCTGAAATAATTTTGCAGCATTCCTATCCCATACAGCATCTGTGTTGCAAAAAAAATATATAAATTCAGTTGTATTGCATTTTTGTTTGGTTTTGCTAACTGTAAGTCTGTGGAATTAGTAAGACTAATAGAAATTGTTTTGTAACAGTTGAAAGTAGTCCAAGTACTACAGCAAAGCCCACAGACCTTTCAAGGCTGACTTCAAGGTCAGCTGATGACAACACAGAGAGTAATGGGCAGCTGAGCCATCTGTCCTTACCAGGAATTTCCAGCATCGAAGGTATGTCCTTTCTAGGGTGACCTTTTTTTCTGAGTATTTCATATAAATGTTTAGGAGATGATAAGTATAAGCATTCTGGGAAAAGTGAGGTCAATTTTTAAAGCTTGACAACTATGGGCTTTAATAAAAAAGTAATTAAAAAAACCCCAACAAAATAACTGAAAGAGTAGCATGTAAAAAGGAAGAAACTGAGATTTAAGCAGGAGTGTGCATTATAAGTGAATTATAATTGTTTTGAGTACAATGAGGAGAGAAGTCAAGGGCAGAATTGGTGGGCTTGAAGGAAAAAGAAGTAGACATGAATGTGTGTGTTCTGTGTCGTTTTTCCTTTCTCTATTTATTTTTTTAAGAGAACACTGCCTGGTCAGATGAATGGTTTCTGGATCTTGCTGTTCAGTCTCTTCAGCTACTGAAAGGGCAACTCTTTGCATCACGAAGTGCATAGACACTTTTCCCTTTATATCATCTGCACTGTTGGTATAGCAACAGTCATTCAGAGCTTGCTTTTGAGGAGGATAACTGCATCTGTATGCAGTTAGTGGTTGTAAAATGGGCTGCTAGTTGTTGCCAGAAATAGGGATTACTTTTTTTCAGATTTAGTGTAATTTAATCCAGAAATGTTCACGCTTTTTTCTCCTAAACTGTTACCAACAGCTTGTGACAACACAGGAGGCAAACTCCACACTCAGGGATGCTGTACTTAATTACTGGGTAGTGAGACAGAGTGCTGTAAAACTGGGAAAGCAGCTTAAAGGATATTCCTGTGTACTTAAAGGAGCTACTTCTCAATCCTTGTTCTTTTTGCAGATCTTCAGAATTTGTTTGAAAAAGCACCTGAAGAGGCTGATGGGAAACTCTCATACGAAGATCTTCAAAAGTTGCTTGGCTCCATAACCCAAGAGTCACAGAGCTTTAAGGAATTTGACACAGATGGAGATGAGAAATACACACTAAAAGAACTGAGATTAGCATTAGGTGTATAGGATATATATTTAGAAATTTGATATTGGTGGATGTTACTGTAGCTAAAGGAAGCTACAGGACGTGAAAAACTACGTCTGCACTTTCCCAGTGTTTTACTGATCTTTGGAGCTAAATTACTGTACACATTGCCACCTCTTTTTTTCATTTGCATTTATTGAAGAGAAATTTACAAGTTTATATGTCCATAGGACATAATATTGGGACTGTGTTAAAATCCAGAAAATTCCCAAACTTGGAAACATTTTCCTCTCATTCTTTCCTTTTCAAAGGAGTTCTTGGTTTTAATTTAAAATGTGTACATACTAAAATAAAACTATGGTTTTATATTTCACTGAAATTTGCCTTAAATTAGAGAGCTGCACTTTATGTAGAGCAGAAGGAAATCTGTCTTGTAAAGATGGGCTGCTTCTGCTTGTAAATATTTGAGATAGAGTAAATTATGCATATTTAAGGGGAAGTTTGTGTCAGGGGCTGTGTTGGTAGTAAGTGGTTTATAATGAGAGACTGAGCCTGAAATGGGTGGTTAAGAGCTTCAGCTGAATTTCTGATTTTGACTAAGTAAATCCACGAATGAGTTTGGCCTCAGTCAGAGGAAAGCAGGAGGGGTAAGTCATGCCCATCGATAGCAGGATGTATTTTTAAAGGGAAGAGCTGAAAGTGTTTTTATATCATAAGCCTACAGGAGCAATTAACCTGCCAAGTGCTTGGGTTTTCACTTCAGCATTCTTTGAGCTTTGCTGTGCTGCATCCAGATTATATTTTGTGAGATGAGCCTGTCTATTTATTTTTTTTAATGAACATATTGAATAGCTTTATCAGATGCTTAAGAGGTAAAAGCCTACAGTGCAGCCTGCTGAGTAGCTCCTGAACAATTCGTGCTTCAGCAATGCACTGCTACACTCCAGGTTGTGGAGCAGGTGGGAAGGCCAAGAGTAGATTTGTGAGCTGTTTCCTGACTATTGGGACCGTGGTCACTTCTTGGTACCTTTATTTTTTGTGTCCTTGCCAAAAGAAGGATGTAAAAAGCAGGGTAGGCACGTGCAATGGCATTGTCATTCTGTACTGAGACCCGGTTTGTAAGTGAGAATTCCTTACTGTAGAGGAACTTAAAGATCTGTTTGTAGTAGTGGATCTAAACACAGAGTATAGTTGTAACCTTCTGGAACATAGAAAAATGACTTTTGAAGAGGGGATTCTCACTTGCAGGCTGTATCAGAGCCAAATTGGGTGATTTTGCTCACGAATATCTCTGAACTTGTTAAGAGTTTTTTGCATGATTAGTGAAGCTGCCCACCTCGCTGAAACATCAGTTTATGTGGAAGTTGGTTTGCAGTTGTTGACTTTTATATAACTTTAGACTGGATGTTTTATCAATAATTGTATTCTGGAAGTATGAATCAGCAAAGGAATGTACAAAATGGAACCCTGTTATCCATTTCCTAGGCTTCTTTCCTGTTGCTCTTCTATCCTGTTCGGGTAATGGTGATGTCACCCAATACCAAAATGCTTTTGATGTGACGTTTGAAAATGCAGTATTTAAAAACAAAACAAAACCAACCAACCTTGGCTTTAGAGAGGGCAAGAAGCAAACACTCACTTCTTGCTGCTTCCCGCGCCCTTTTATACACTACTGTGTAATTCCTTAACCAAATAATAAAAAAAAAGCAATAAAATTTAACCATTCTGATATTTTATTTGTACATACTGTATAATAGCCATATGCCAGAGTTTGCAAAATATTTTTGGAAGTTTTATTTGTACGAAATTTAACTTACCTTAAAATTTAAGGGATTGCGCTACTGCCACGTGAATCTACTAGTGTTTTGTTTTGTTGCGGTCTGCTTTACTTTCAGAAGGCTCTTCAGCAGCAGTGATGAGAACTGTCAGCCAGACATGATGTGTGCTGTTCCACTGCCCGTGTCCTCTGCCTGTGCCCAGGGAGCCGAGCTGGGCAGAGATCGGCGCTGGGACACAGCTGCCCGGGGGTGCTCCTTACCTTGCATGGCGAGAGCGTGCTCGATTGCTACTTGCTGTAGGGTGGACTTGTGCTATCGATTATACAAAATCTGATCACCCCCGAGTACCGTGGTCGCTTTTGTGCTGCAAGCCGGGAGCACCGGTCCCATCCCTGCGAGGTTTCAGCTACGCCACCAACTCTCCATCCCGCGTGCTTCTCAAAGCCCTGACGCCGGGTGTTGGCAGGGTTCCTCTCCCGTGTTTGTTCACGCTGCAGATGGTAGAGGGCACAAAAGCTACGAGTGTAGTCAATACGCTTGTCCGGATCAGCTCCCTGCTGTAACTCGTGCCTGCTGCTGGTGCGGTACCAGAGGGGCGGCCGAGAGCTGGGGGGCAGCACGTCCTAGAGGAAACAGCGATGTTTGAAATCAAAAGAAATGAAGCGGTGAGAGCGAGAACAGCGCGATGCCCTGCTGAGACTCGCTGTCGCGCTGCGGTTCCCGGGTTCGTTTTCGGGCCGTGTTTGCGGTTTTGGGTGACCCCCGCGTACCCTCCCCTGCGCTTACTCACCTGCGGCGGGACGCGTACCCCGCTCCGCTTCGCCGTGTACCGCGACTTTTAATCGATGCCAATAAAAGCTCACTTCTCCCAGCGTGCGGCTGCTGCCGGTTCCTGGCGGGGCGGGGCGGGCTGAGGGCGGCCGGCGGGGCGGGAGCAGCGCGGGGCGGAGCGGGCGGGGCGGCCATGGCGGGGCCGCTGGCCCAGGGCTGGGGGCTCGGGGCGGCCCTGAGGAGCCGCGCCGCGCTCCGGCCGCTCGGGCTGCTGGCACCGCCGGCTCGGGGGGTGCTGGGGCCGGGAACGGGAGCGGGATCGGGATCGGGAGAGGCGGCGCTGGAGGAGAACCCCTTCTACGGGAAGTACCGCCACAAGATCCAGGAGCTGCGGAGGTGCGGGGGGGGAGGCGGCGCTGAGGGAGGGAGGGAAGGGGGCAGCGGGAAGGTGGGCGGGGGAGCTGCTTTGTGGGCAAAGGGGGTGCTGAGGGAGCTGATTTTTTAAAAGAGGGAGGTCCTTATATTTTAGAGTTGCGCCCTCGTGCGGAAATTGATTAGTTTAGGCCTATGGCTGCCTCGAGGTTCACGTGTGGTTGGCACCGAGTCATTTTGGGGGAGGAGGAAAAGGGAGATCAGTGGTGGGGTTGTCCCGGTGTCGTGAATGTCCCACACTGGGACATTAAAATCTGGGGGCGGGGCTCCGACATCCTGGAGGTCCCTCCCAAATCCGGGGGTCTTCCCAACATCCCGGGGTCCCCTAAGGGTGGGGGAACCCCAAAATTTGGGGGAGGAAATGGGGGGTTAACAGTGAGCTTGTTTCAGTGTCCTGAACATCCCGTGGTGGGACATTAAAAACTGGGGGGGTCTGACATCCGGGGGGCTCCTCCCAAAGTCTGTGGGGTCTCCCCGATATCCTGGGCATCTCCTAAGTGTAAGGGAACCCCAAATATTGGGCGGGACACTCCAAAATGAGGGGGGATGGGGGGAATTACCAGTGACAGGGACGTTGTCCATACCCAGGTGGTCTGCTGATGTGCTCAGCTTGGTAATAGGTAGTTTTGCTAACAAAAAAAAAACAAACAGAATTTTAAGTTAAGAACATGAATCAAATACCACAGTAAGCATTTTAAAAGGCCAAATGATGTTCATCACCCAGCACTGCTTTCCACCTTTGGAAACCATTGGAGCAGGCAAAGAGTATTCCAACTTCTAGTCTTCTGTCATACTATAAAGGAAGATTTGAACAGAAAATTAGTAGGTAGAAGCTGGTCTTATTTTGGGTGTAAGTCTATCTGTTGGAAAGGCCCCAGTTAGAACAGCCCGTAGAAGAATCATGGTTTTGAATTATCCTGGTAAAGGTGGGTCACCTTACTTAGCAACAAAAAGAAATGAAGCAAAAGACTTCATAGACTCAGTCGTAGAACTGTGGAATGGCTTAGTTGGAAAGGACCTTAGAGACCACCCAGTTCCAACCCCACTGCTGTGGGCAGGGACACCTCCCACTGGACCAGGTTGCTCAGAGCCCCATCCAACGTGGCCTTGTTGGAATCCAGTGCCAAAAACTGAAATCCAAAGCCTTGGATCATAGGAGATTCAGCAGATACACTGTGCAACAGCTTAGACAGTTTCTTAACACTGTAGTGATTGTCCCTGTTTATTGTCATAATTGAAAACTGAAATGTTTTAGTCTTATGAATTTATGTCCAGTTATGCTCCAAGGAGTTGGACTTGGATGACCCTTATGGGTCCATTCCATCTCAAGATGTTCTGTGGTTCCATTGTGCTGTTAATGGTCCCTTTTCCAATTCAGATCCAGTCCAGATGTGTTTGAATCCCGTATGGAAAAAAGAAGTGAAGTGAAAAAGCAGCCTGTGGGATATTCCAAACAAGGAGAATTTATCAGATGCATGGAAGAAAAGGCAAGGCCAATTTTCTTTGTAAATCACATACATTAAAGCTATAAAGTTATTTATATGGGTTCAGCATAATGTTACAAACTTGCAGTGCTCCAGTTCCTAGGAGCCCTGGAATTTCACTGTGTGGTGGCTAAAAGTATTGTTCTGTATTCCAGTGTATCATTTTGCTGTATTTTAGACTGTAAATTCCCTGCTGATGTCTTAAGTGTTTAATTAGTTCCAGATCAGTTTGACCAGATGGATTGACACAATCTTGCATTTATCATTTTTTAGTGAATGCAAAAAAACTGTGAATTAATATTGGATCCAAAAATGCATAATAGTTTGCTTTTAACTGATCCTTTCTGGCCTTGACATTCATAATTAACATTAAATTATTTATTTCACTTAATCAGTAATTTATTTTATTAAAAATACACCGCAGCAATCTTCAAATATCTTAAACTTGAGCTCCCACTCAGGAGATTTTTGTCAGCAGCCATGTTATGATTGGCAGGGAAGGCAAATAAATGATATTAAGGCATTAGCTATAAAACTAAAGAAGAATGTTTTCTTGTAGGCAGAAGGCTTGGGCACTAAGACATCAAAGGGAGGATTCACAAAGGATAAGGTAAGGGAAACAAACCTAAGTGTTAGGAGGGGACATTGTGGCAAATCAAGGGTGTAGATTAACTTGTATTGCCACAATCAGATCTTCAGCCAAGAACTCCTTGACATAAATCTTGTGTTCCTTATGCTCCATTTGAATGTAAGATTTCAATTTATTATTGGGATCGTGTTCAGTCTTAAAACTCCTGGCACTCTGGGTTTTTATTAACCTGTTTTTTGTTAACCTGTCCTTTCTCTATGACACCCTGGAAGTTCCTGCTCACTGAGGGACCTGTTCTGAACAGTAAATGAAAAGGGTTAAGCTGCTTTTACATCATAGAAATACATTTCCAGTAATCAGCCAGCCCAGGGACAAGAGAATGGTTTTATTCTCTTTCACACTCTTGTGAAACGCACCTTCTGTGTAAATCTGCCAAAAAGCATGTGTTTGAGATGGCTGAAGGCAAAAGGATGCAGCTCCTCTTGCAGCCTCACCAGAGCTCTGCACAACTGGAGCAAAGCATGTGCTGTGTCCTGAAAAAAATCTCTCCTGCCCCAGTGTGTGAATCCACTTCATGGTGTGTTGCTGCTGATGTTTTACTAGTTTGTTTGGCAATTAAGAGGACTAAGTCAAACTGGAAATTGAATTAAGTTCCTGTAGTTTGATTTTGTTCACTGTAGATGCATCCATTAATTCTGGATTCTTACATGAATCAGAGAACTGCCATCATGGCAAATTCTTTATGCTTTCTCTTGCAGACACTTGACTCAATTCTTAATGTTGAGATGGTGAAAGAAAAATCAGCCGAGGAGATAAAACAGGTGATGGATTTAAATTGATTTAAACGGAATAAGTTTTGCTTCACATCTGTGCTTAATAGTAATATACATGTAAGGATGGAAATTTTACTTAGACTGAAAAATAAAACACAGCTATGGATGTATGTTTATAAAAAGCATATTCACATGCATATGAATAGAGGAAGATAAAGTTTTATCCGTCTAGGTAAATCCTCCTAGGGTGTACCTACCTGATAAATAATACATCTATAATGCATCTGGACTTGAGTCAAAAAAACCTGTCACTTGGGAGCCTGTGTACTCAAACTAGAGTTGGTTAGGTTAAGGAGGAGCAGGGTGAGTCTATTTGTTTAAAGAGGAGTATAAATGAAATTATCCTCCCTAATACCTGCTTGGCTTTGTAGTGTATTCCCTTTTATCTAGTTAATAGTCACGTCTGTTGCAGGTTTCTGATATAGCTTGGGTTAAATCTCATATTTTCTTTCCCCTATTTCTGTTTCACTGATCAAAAATTTTGCTGACAATTCTCATGAGTTATGTGGGACTGGGGAAGAGCAACTGAAAAAGTCCCGAACTCTGGACTTTTACCTGTGCTTGTCCATTTATTAGGAACTATGAGTTTTTGTATAGGTATTGCCATCCTGCTGTGGTGGAGAAGGAGATTGTCACCACAGAGGAGCATTATGCAAAGACTTGTCTTCTGTTGAAAATGTTTTGTATGTTCTTTATTAAAAAAAAACCAAACCAAAACCACCAGCACCAGAAAAAACCACCTCTCAAACCCTCTAGAAATCATTAGTGTGATATTTGAGAATAATGTAAGAAGCACTTCTGAAGGTTAATACATCTTGAGCCACCTCTGAGCCCACTGATGATTTCTGTTGCCTGGTTGAAATCTGTCATTTGGTACAAGTGCTCTGCAACCTTTGGAGGAGTGTGTTGCCTTAGCAAGAAAGTCAGTCAGGCTTGATGGAAAAATGACTTCTCAAAGTGCTTACAAAGGTTAGTTGACATTCTAAAGCATTTAATATTACTGCTAGATTCTGGATTTTAACTGTATCTCATCTTCTTGGTTTCCTACAGATTTGGAATCAGTATTTTTCTGCAAAAGATACAGTTTATGCTGTTATTCCTGTAAGTAATTCCCCTGTAGTTATGCATTTGAAAAGCCAGCATGCAAAGCTTTCCTTTCCAATTGTGATTCTGTTGCTTTTAAAAGCAATCATTGAAGGAAAATGAGGTTTCAAGAACAAACTTTCTTTCTGGGCTGAGTGATCTTACCACTCCAAACAAAGTCTTTTGTTTCCAAAAATGTGTGTCCCTTTTTTTTACTCATTTAGAGGAGTCTCAATAAATCAAGTACTTTTTTCTGCATACCTGGCTTGAATTTCCAGGCATTATTTTATTATGAGCATCCAATACTCTTCACGGGGCCCTAGTGTCTATATAGGTAGCATTGGTATTTTTAGAGTTACTTATTTTTTCTCAGAGTTGCTTGTTCCTTTCCCTTCTTCCCTGCAGCACAAACAGCTGATTCAAGGTTAATATGGCAGTTCTAGAGCCCTTGGCTGGTAACTTGCACGTGGATAATCACATGTGGCTTTCTTTCATACATTTACAATTATTGGCAGCACTGTCTTTCTTTGAGATTGCATGGTGTTTCCCGTGATAAGATCATATTTCTTACTCCTGATAACTTTACCAGATGTTAATTGGTCTGTGTTAGGCTGAAGGAGGGTTTTTTTCCGCTTTTGGGATTTCTTTTTATTCTTTTCTTCAGAGTCATTCTGTGATCGAGATCTCTTAAATCTACCTTTTCACAGCTGTTTACAAACTGTGTGTTCCTTGAGATCTTGAAACCTCATTTAGATCTGGGCTCTGATTTGCAATTGTATTTGGCCCTTTGAGCTGCAACTGCAGTCAGTGGGAGGCTGTATCCTAAATGTATGATGTGCTGGATGCTCTGAAAATGGCAGTGTGGGATTTGAAGACAAGCAGCTCTGGGTTTTGGTTTTCCCAACGTGTGGATGTTGTGAAAATAGTTTGACTTGCCCATTTACTGTAGCAGAGGGCCAAAGCCAGGGATTCCAGTTAAGATGATGTAGGTCTTTCATTAGTGGGGCTGGCACTGTTCTTTGGTGCACTGTTCTAAGAGAAGCTTGGAAATTTTTTAAGGCTTCAGATCTCAGGCACATTAGGAAGCAGTTCATGGTGTCATGGGGGGGGAAAAAACCTCTGTCTTTTGCCAGAAGCTTTTTGTTGGCTGGAAGAAAGGCCTTTCATAATTTCTCCAGTGCTCTGAAGTACACACAGAGGAATTGCTTGTTGATGAATGGCATGTGTTTTCTTTCCTGAGCACCTTAGAGTAGGTATTAATATATGGTGCTGGGAAGCAAAAGATTTGGGGAAACACAGAGAACACGTGAATGAGACTGCCAGGTTTCATCAGGGCTGACCAAACATGGTTGTGGTTTTAATATAAATAAGAACTAAGTATATTATTTGAGTGAATATCTTGGCTGCATTTTTATACTGAAGAACAGATGACTGTGATGTAAAATCCACAACTTGGATATGTTGGGATATGTTGTCTTGCTCAACTGTTGACGTTATTTGATGCAATGAAGCAATTACTGAAAGAGGATGTAATGTAAGCCTGAGGCATGGGGCCCCTACCTCCAAGGAATAAAGCTTTGGATCCAAGGAGTTTGCTGCTGCATATTAGGGACAGCATTGTGAAAATGGGATATCAATGACATTTAGGTAACTAAGAACTAAATACAGTTTTCCATGCGCTCATCGTTAGCTGTTCCCACAGTGTGGGGCCTCCTCCAGATGGAAGTTGTACCCTGCAGAGGTTAATGAGGTGATTTTGAACAACTCTGCGTCCACGTTTTGTTTTGTGAAAATTGAATTTCTCTTTCTCCTTCCCCAAAGGCAGAGAAGTTTGATTTAATGTGGAAGAGAGCCCAGAAATGTCCATCGGTACGTATGGCAGAGACTCACAGTGCGTGGTTGTGTAGCTGCAATGTGCTTCTCCTCTCCAAAGCCTAAGTCATAAACTTTTGATTCTCATGTATTCTGATACTTATTGTATCAGTGCAGTTAGTAAAACCCAGGTGTTCAAATACTTGTCTAAGTGTTCAGATAAAGCAATGGCCATTCATATGTATTAAACAGTTTGATCTAGATAGAAGAGATGTAGGGTTGAGGAAACGGGAGCACAGAATCTCCCAGGGAATGGAGACTTTACTGGGTTGATGGATTAGCCCCATATATTTCACTTGCCAAGAGCAAGATCAAATATATCTGGATTCCTGAGCTACTTGGAGATTGGAAAGTTATTTATAGCCTTAAGTGCACTTCTGTACAGTGCACTGGCATTTAGTCAGGTATCCTGCATGTTTTTCTGCCCCCATGTTGTCCTTTCCCTTGGTGTGGGAAAATGAGCAAGTCTGTAGCCTATGGAGCCCAATAGGCTGTGAATCTCCAGAGGGAAAATGCTTGCTGCCTGTTCTGGAACAGTTGGTGAAATTACAGGATTAAATACTCTGAATGTTCGTTACCTTCTGTTTGACCATTTCTGGTGTTAATTTTCTAGGCAGGAACAAAAAGGTCAGAGTTTGAATGTTCTCCACTGTCCTTTCCTTTCCTTTGTGTGTCTCATAAAATACTGATAAAAATATATTCCAACATCTTTGCTAATGAAATAACACTGATAAGGTAATTCTGGTTTATTGTCTGCTTTGAAGTTTGGTTCTTGTTGTCCTGTCACTCCTGGTGGGGCAAAGAAACCATTTTTTCTGTCGTGGTTCTGTCCATAAAGCATTAATGCTGGAGGCCAGTGTGACACAGGCATCATTTTGTTCTATGATAGGGAAAATTGGTTTGGTTTTTTATTTTATCATTTCTTTGCAGTTTCTCTATGCTTTGCCAAGAAAAGAAGGGTATGAGTTCTTTGTGGGGCAATGGTCAGGAACAGAATTACACTTTACTTCCCTGATAAATGTTCAGGTGAGTGTTTGAAATAAAAGATCCGTAAATATACAATATCAGCATATTGCAATACATTGTATTTGCTAAATAGTTTAACCAACAGGTTAACTGGAAAAGAATTATCATGAAAAAAATGCCATTAGTTATGAGTTAATGAGTAAATTAATCACAAGTAAATTAGTGAAGTTATGGGTCTTAAGTGTCTCTAATCTAAATGAGAATGAGGCAGAAGTTCAGTAGTCTCAAAATAGAAGCAAGAGCCAAACTTCTTAGAACTGTTTGTGCAAGCTGCTTAAAATAGCAGTAGATGCTGTAAGATGAAATATCTTTCTCAAAGTTTTGGGTTCTTTTAAATGCAGAATGGTCTTTAGTCAAGAAAAAAGCCCGATCTAATTCTGCAAATCCCTTGTTTTCTGTAAATACCCGGAATAATGAACTTTTAATTCGAACTGACCCTTAAGCCCTGAAAACTGCCTCTGTGGCAGTTAATGCTCAAAGGTTTGTAATCAAGCACCCAAATCTGCAGTAGAGCTGAAGTTCTTTATGGGATACTGACAGGTTTCTTTCTCTCCTGCAGACCCAAGGTGAAACAGCTCCAAGCCAGTTGGTCTTGTACCACTATCCCGAGCTGCAGAAGGAAAAAGGAATAGTACTAATGACAGCAGAAATGGACTCCAAGTTCTTGGTAAGAGAAGTCTGCTCATTGCCTGCCTTCATTTTATGCTGCAACTCCTCCTACAGTTTTGAACTAAAACCAAATTATAGTGAAGTCTTTGAAAGACTCTTTGGCAAAGAATGGTCTTGCTAGATTTCTTTAACCCAGTCTACTCAATGTTAGGGAAAGCTAGAAGGGAATCATCAGTCTTTGGTGATTGCAGCTCACGCATTCCTTTTTTTTTTATTTGGGTATTATAGTTTATTGTTGTAGAAAAAAAAAGCTTCTGTTTTTCACCCATCAACAATTAAAAGTGTTTTGAAGGTTAATACTATATTTGTCAAAGCAGGAGGCCTCCAGAGCTGTGTGTTTGGTTTCTCTGTGCCCGTGTTCTCTGTGTGGGTGCACAGTTAATTGCATATCTGTACTAGCACAGGGCCTGGACTGATGACACTGGGGATTGTAGTGGTGAAACAAGATAACTAAAATATCCCACCTCTAACTGACCTACTTACACCTGTTTGGAAACTGTGAGCAGAGTCATTGGTAATGCTTTTGCCCTGTTGTATGTCAGAGTAAACAATCAATCTTTGGAAGTAGGTCAGCTGTAAGAGGGGAAAGATAGAGACTCGGTGCATCTCCAGTGCCTTAGAGTGGGCAGGGATGAGAAAAGACATATTTGACCTCTGAGGGGCACACACAGCAGGGGAGTAGTTAAAACACACAGTGCTAAAGTGTGTAAGTAGGTCAGGAACAAGAGGGAGGTGGTT
This sequence comes from Neopelma chrysocephalum, assembly GCF_003984885.1. Classification (NCBI taxonomy): domain Eukaryota; kingdom Metazoa; phylum Chordata; class Aves; order Passeriformes; family Pipridae; genus Neopelma; species Neopelma chrysocephalum. The sequence continues at coordinate 2,863,917 of NW_020897721.1, forward strand.
TGCTGAGATTTGCTAAAGAAAGGTGACTTGGAATTGAGCCATCTGATGAGTAGGACTGTGGCCTTTCAGCTGCTGAAGTGTTTTTCAACGGGACACTTAAATCCCACAGTGGATGGTAACAGGTTCTTTGTTTTCGCTCTGCAGGGGGTGCACGAAGCCCAGTGCTTGGCCAACCAGGCACAGCTCTTCTATGCCACCGATCGTTCGGAGACCTACGAATTAGTGCAGACCTTCAACCACAGATCTAATGAATTTAAATACATGTCAGTTATAGCAGAGCTTGAGCAAAGTGGACTTGGAAGGGAACTGAGACCTGGTCAGGTTTCTGACAAGTCGTAGAGCCTGAGCTGCGGGTGAAGTGAGCCAGCAGCAGGCAGGAGGGGGTCCTGCATGGGGTGGTCCTGTCTTCTTTGTTTTGCAAATTGGATTTGGCTACAGAAGGGATCTGAAGACATCCTGGGAATGTGACAGTCCAGCCTGTCTGGCACTGATGCAAGATGAGGACTTGTGCCACTTGAATGACAGTAACTAACTGCCAGAATGGAGCCCTGTACTTCAGTGTAACTTTATCAGAAAGAGCCATTTTCCCCGTCCTGTAACTTCTGCTGCCTGCTGGATTTTTGAAATCTGAAATAAAGTGACAGAAAGGGAACTATGTAACGGGCTGTACTGACATCAGGAAAGAGATGACAACCAGTGTTTCTTCTCAGTAAATGCATTTTAAATGCCCTCCATCATTATAATTGCATGGTCCAGTGCTTTTTAATCTGTGTGGAGTTTATACAGGCTTGTCCATCGAGAAGGAAGAATAGGAGCAATGGTGTAAAACAGATGCCTCTTTGTTTCTTTGTGAGGTTTCTTACACAGATGTATACTGTGGCCTGAGTTTTTCTCAGGATTAAAAAACAGAGTGACTATATTTGTTCTGGGAATTTTGTGCTTCTTAATGGATATATTAATTGGATCCTGTTGCTATGTTTCTGTCTTTGACATGCTATTCCTGGGCAGTATGATGATAGGAACATGGGTTTATTTTTTTGTATATTTTTCATAGTGTAGAGGAATTATGGCCTGTTTTACAGACTTAACTTCTCTAAGACTGGCATCTAGTCAGCCAGCTCCACAAATGGTATTTGAAGGGACAGAAAATAGCTCTTGTTCCCATTTCAGGAAAGGCACTATCTGTAATAAAAGCAAGATGGACTGGAGTAGTGACAGAGAGCCACCAACCATGAGCGACAGCTCATGAAAAAAATGTGTTAGCATGAATATGTGGAGCTGCTTTAACACAGCAGTGTTGGTAAGAGCCTGGCTTTACAGACTGTAGCAGGTTTGGGTTTTTAAACCTGCCTTCAACAAAAGAATCCCAAAACATTCGTGCTTTGAGCTTCTCTTGTTTTCATTCCCATCAGAGGCAATCAGCACGTCTGTGGACAAAGACATTGTACAGCAGTGGGACGTGCAGCCTGTGTGTGCATTACCAGCACTGCACAGGGAGAGGAGTAAACACAGGACAGCCAGGAGCTTCCCAGGAGCTACTTCCCATGTCTGCATCAAATCCCTGGCACTAACTTGCACGTAGCACTAATTATTATGTCCAGGCCACACTGCATCCTGCCAACCTGCTGGGGCTGGCAAGCATTCCCTTCTTTGCCAAAGAAAAGGAGGCAAGAAGGGCATGCAGCTTGTCTTTCTGTTTTTTGGGCAGGGCTTGTGTCAGGTTTTCTGTGTTACCCTGAGCCACGACCTGATAGGGAGGTGTGATTAGTTACAAAGGTTTCTTACACCGTTTGCTAGTGTAGTTGTAGGATCCTGTTGCTGTCATTCTATCCTTTCTCAGCCCATTCTTTGGACTACATGACCTTTACAAGGTCCCTTCCAACCCAAACCATTCTCTGATTCTTTGATGCGAACACTTCAGTTAAGCAGTAAATGTAGACAGTATTTTTTATTGTTGGGAGTTTATTTTAGCAGTGACTCGTATACATTGAATGTAAAACTCCTGTCCATCCAGGGAATTATCAGAGGTTTTTAGAAGAGGCACTACAAGCTGCAGAGTGGACACAGAGCCCCGGGGCTGGCTGTGGCTTTGTGCAAACCAGCAGCTGTGCCAGCTTTAAGCCACTAAAAACTCACATAGAATTTGTAAGATTTGATGCACTTAGGATCTGTGTTGAGCCTAAGGGCTGGTGAAAAAATAACACTCTCCGGTAGAGAAGGTAACTGTGGGAATCATGTGCCATACAGCCACTAGAGGGAAGGTTTGTCTCCTTATTCTAAGCTCTGGGCACACACACAGCTTGCCTGAGCCCGCTGCTCAGCTTTGTGAACTCTGAGTGAGTTTTGTGCTGAAAACCACGTGGATGGCCAGGCTGCTCCTGTATGGTCGATAACATGGTGGGCTGCACTGAGTTAGGCCATTGGTTCTGCCAGTCCAGTGTCCTCAATCCTACCTGAGCTGCCCTGGAGAAAGCAAACATCCTGCAATAATTTTCCAGGTTGCTTTACTGATTTCCAGTCATTCATGGGCCAGGGTCTTCCCAAGCTGGATGCGTCTGTTTTTAGTAGCCCTCAAGTGGACATGTTCATGGAGGAGAAGCCCAAGCCTCCTGGTGGCCCCCTGTAAAGTTCAGCCCCTCCATCATCCTGCAACAAGGACTTCATGGCTGAACCAGGTGCTGTAGGAGCCACCTCAGTGCTGGCTGTGGTCTGCCTCCAGCTGGAGGAGAGCCCAGGGCTAGGATGTGGCAGGAATTCCTGCTAGGAGTAGTGGAGCAAGTTTTGCAGCCAGAGGCTCTTTGTTATCAGCGTCTCAAACCCTTTGGTTTGCCCACCCACCCCCGTTGCCCTGGGGAGATGTACCCCCATGTCAGCAGGGAACCCAGAGCCTGTCCTGCTCTCCAAGGAGACACTCTGGCTTGGGGAAGGCAACAGTCACAGCAATCAAGGAAGTGCAGATTGAAGGATGATGTTCTTACCCTCACTTAAAATGCTGACTCCAGTGCTTTTCATCTGTGCCTGGCTTTTCCCCTGTGCCTTAGAAAACGGCAGGACTCCAGTGCCCTCTGATCTGCAGCTGAACAAGTTCTCACTCTCTATCTCTGAGTTTGTGCAGGACATGGTGGAGCAGGGATGGGAACTGACTGTTCCTGACACTGTGTAGCTGAGTTGAACTTTTCTGGGCACGTCTTTTGCCTCTCTGGGAATAACCAGAGCAAACCCCCTGCTCCCTTTGCTTTGTCTTGTGGTCTGCACAGGCATGCAGAGTCTTCAAACCCTGCCTGGGAACAGGCACCTCCCTGGCTGCTGATGGGGTGCTGTGCTGATGGGGTGTGTGCTGTGCTGGGCATCGTGTGGCCAGGGAGATCCCGAGCCAGTGCCAGGGCTGGTGGGGGGCTGGCAGGGGGCTCACTGCACCCCCCCCCCCCCCCAGCACTGCCATGTCCCAACATGTGAAGCTGCATTGCTGCCTTGGGCCTCTTCCTGTGACCACCCATGAGGTCCGATGGAGCCGTCCAGCGCTCCGGGCTTGCTTCCATCCCTGCTTCCTTCCCCCTGATAAATTCAGCCATGCACCTGCCTTCAGGAGTGGGACCAACTTCCCCCTCTTCCTTCCTCCGGGACAATCAAATGCCCTCTTCACAATAACACATCCCTCCTGCCCCAAACCTGCCCCTCGGACCTTTTCCTTTCTCCCAAGTGACTCCAGCCTCTCTCCCCACAGCTGGGCCCCCGGGTGGCTCTGGGACCGTGGGCTCTCTGCTCTGCGAGGTTTCCAAAACCTCAGGGGAGGGGGTCACTCCCTGAGCACGATGTGCTGCTCACCCCCATGGACTTGTGAGGCTGCAGCTGACGTAACTCCAGCCCTCCTGCTGTTCTCCTGGCCCCTCTCCTTTGGCTCCAGACCACTGAGGGTGGGAGGACCCCATCTTGCCTCTAAGTATTTTGGCTCCATCTCGCCTGGATGCAAATCCTGGCCATGAGCTGCCTTCGGGATATTTGTTATTTGGCCAAGCCCCCTCAGTTTTGGCTTTTTGCCCATTTTTTGCTGGGATTTCAGTTGAAAGCTTCCTCCTGACTTGGCATTGGCTGTTGGGAGTTACATCTGCTCTGCAGACCTCTGCCTCCTGCTCATGAGGTCTGAGGACATTTTGAGGTTTCCTGCATCCCTTGGGGAGGGGTGTGGACACTGGTGACTGCCAGGTCCCCGTGATGGAGGACAGCAACATTGCCCAGCCCTTGCTGGGACTTGGGGTGGCTGTGATGTGCAAGAAGGGAGTATCCAGCATTGGGGATGAAAAAGAGTTTGCCTGAACCTGCTGGAGGCAGGAATGGGGCTGGTTTGACAATGGCCAGGAAGAGTCTGCTGGGCTACTTGAGCCAGATCCTGATTTTAGGGGTGTTATTTCGACCTGAGACTATCTGCAATGACTGTGAGAGATTCACTCACGTGCAGGGCAAGGCTGAAGTGGAAAAGGCTCAGCCCACAGGTCCTGGGGTGGATGTACATAAAGAGCCGAGCTTTGGGGTTATGGCTGCTGTACTGAATTCGCTGGTAATGGTGGTGGTGGGAAGCAGCCTGACAGATGAATTTGACAGCTCGTGCTTCCCTCCTGCCCCAGGAGCTGAGCGAGCAGGGCACTTCGCCTCAAGGTTTTACCTTTTCTGCAGAAACGTGTGAGAAGCCTCAGCTATCTCAGGTTGTAGTGGACGCCAAGCACAGATGAATCCTGTATGTCCTTGGTGTGCCTTTCTGCCGTCACCTCGTTCAGGACCTGCCCTTCAGCCACATCCCAAATGAGTACAGGCAGGAAAGCAAGGGGCTTCTGGAGTGTGCAGCTTCAGCTGAAAGTGATCTGCTGGTGGCTGCTGCCCGATGACATAGCCCTTACAATGTCTTCTTTATTTCTAATAAGATGCTGCTGCAGGTGCCAAAGAGTTTCTATTGCACCTGCACCAAACCACCTGCACAGAGAGAGGGAGGAAAGGTGAGCAGATGCCTTGCAGGGCCTGGGCTGAGCCGAGCTCCCTTGTGGCTGTCTGGCCTGGGAGACTGCTGTGTCATTTCATTTTTAAAGACTTCCTCTGAACATTGTGCCTTAAGTGCAAACCCTGGCATCACCTGCAGCTGAGAAGCCCTGTTATGGGGAAAGGAGTCTGGATCCTGCAGAGATGCACCCCACAGGACACATGGGGTCAGGAGGTAAATCCACAGCTGAAGCTCTACAGGATGCCAGGCAGGGTTCAGAGAGGCAAACCCTCATCCTAAACCCTCCTGCTTCATACAAACCTGCCCAGCAGCCAGATCCTCCCACCATCTCAGGCTGCTGGGCTTGTGGTTTCCTTTCTCACACTTCTGCTCCTTACTCTGCCTTGCCCTGCGCCCCACTCCCCAGCCCACCCCATCACCTGCAAACGCTTGGCTGAACCTGAGTTTTACACACATTTAAGCAAAACCTAGAAACATTTCCCTCACTAGAACTGTCCCGGTGCCAAACAACTTGGGGACGTTCCAGCAAGGCCAGCATCTCATCTCACCGCGGCTGAGCCCGGCTCATCCCCTGGGAAGGACACATCACCACGCCAGGAAGGGGGCCGTGAATGTCCAGGGCTGTGCTCTGCCTCCCACCCCGCAGCAACACCCATAAGTGTTGCACCACCGGTGTTACACCCCCACCCAAAGCAGATCCCGGCCCTTGCCGGGCTCATCCCACGCTGGCTGGCCGCTCCTCTCGGCGCCGAGCGTGCTGGCGCAGGCTCGCCTTTGCTGAGCAGGATTTAAATACCGCAACGCGCTTTAGAACTCACCCCACCTCCGAGAGAGACAGAAAGTAAGTGCTGTGTGTGGAGAAAGTTTTTCTGTTTTTTTTTTCTCCGACTTTTCTATTTCGGACGGCATCCAGATCGACCTGGCATGGAAACCTCTGGCTGGTTTTTGTGTGTGTGCAGATGGGGAAGGATGAAGGGAGAGGAATTGGAAAGATTTGGTGGGGGGGGATACAACAGGATTTTATCTCCTTTCCCCCAGCGCGCTGCTCTCCCGTGAAAGCTGGGAGCCAGCCAGCGGCATGGGACTGCGCGCCAAACAGGATCTCAGCATCCAGGAATGGTGCGGGGGTGTGGGTGTGGGTCTGAGTGCCCACCCACGCGTGCGAGCCCACCGCGGCGGCTGGGGGGGCCGGCAGGCCGGCTGCCAAGCGGGTTATCCAGAGACAGCTGGAGCTGCCGGCAGGGTCAGGATGTGACATCACTGACCGGAGAAAAACCCTCGGTCCTCGCGTTTCTCTAAGGAAACCCCAGTGAGCGCCGGAGCGCGGCGGCTCTCCCTGCTGCGGCGATCCCCGAACCGCCGGCAGTCCCCAAAGTAGAGCCCGGCTTGGACTTTTTGTCTTTTTAATTTTTTTTTTCTTTTTCTCGAGTATGAGCAGAAAGTGCAGCGGAGGGATTTGAGACGGGAAACAGGAGTGCCGGCGATGAGGTGAGTCCTGGGGCTGGAAAAAGACAGCACTGCACCCCTGAGGATGCTCTTGAAGTGCTTTTAAGCACGGGATGGGCAAGACCTGGGTTGGCGTTAGCCGAGGAAGGAGCGATCCTTCTACCAGCTAGAGCATAGACGCCTGCAGGAAGGAGTCTTTTCCCCTTCCTCTGTTGTGTCCCAGCCCAGCAGCGAGTAAATACAAGGGAGCCTGTTTCGGGGATGCCGGGCAGGGATTCGTACCGATGGCTGGCGGTGTGCAGGGAAAGGGGGTCCCGCAGGGGAAGGGGGACGGGCAAGGGAAAGCAACACACGGTGTGGGCAGACACCCGATTCCCGAGTGGGACAGTCTCGGCAGCGACTTTGCCGGTGTCGGAGGGAAGGCGGAAAGTTGTGGGCGGGGGAACTGGCGGAGAGCAAGCAGCGGAGATGAGTTTTCAGCAGCTGGATTATCTCTTTTCGTCTTCTTCCCTGAGCTCGAAGGCCTGGAAATCCCAGTGTTTGGAATTACAACTCTGACAACGGAGTAATCACCCCTGGGACTGAACCAGAGCTGTTGGACACCACTGAGGTCATCAGACACCCAGCAAACCACTGGTAGCAGCAGCAAGATCTCAGCCCCCAGGAATGAGGTACCCCAAAAAAAACCCCAGCCCCACTGGGTATCATGCCTGAAATGAACTGGACATGCTGCCTCTAACCTGGGGAGATGGCGCTTTGCTTTTCTGCTTGGAGGTGTCTTGTGTGACTCAGGAAAAACTTTTGGTTGCCTCTGGGCTGTGGTCCTCAGGGAGCTGCTGCTTTGCTGGCGGTGTGGCAGGGAGGCAGGGCAAGGGGACAGAGCAGGGGGACAGCAGGGAGAGGTGGGGGGCAAGCCAGGGAGTGTGCAGTGCCATTCGTGGAAGCCATCTGGGTCTGTTTTGCACTGAGCTGGGGATTTCCGAGCACCATGTGATTTGGGGGAAGCACCAGCACAGCTTCCTGCTGGCAGCTGCCCCCAGGTGGGGTGCAGGGGGCTGAGTCCTGCTGCTCTGGAGGTGGGTGCTCGAGGATCCTCTCATGGGTCTCGGCAGCGCCAGGAGAGTTTGCAGAAGAAGGGTTTGGCAGCAGGGAGATGCTGCTGAGAGCCCAAGGCTCCTCTGAAGTTCCCCCAGCCTGCGTGCTAGGCCTTAATCCCCATCCCGGCATCTTGTCTTGGCTCGTTTCCTGGAATTTTCCATCGTTTGGGTTATATTTGGGATCGGCAGCCAATAACCCCATTTCTCACGGACAGCCCAGCTGGGGCTTGGCTCCAGCAGGAAGCATAGAGGGAGCAGGGCCAGCACCCCAGGACTGTGCTTCCCAGCATCTCCTTCTGCAGCCCACCTTCCTTATATGATTAAAAGGCTGGAAAGGCTGGAAAAGAGGGGATACACTCCCTTCTTGGAAGCACCATGCACCCACAGCCCCTGCCTGGGTTGGGGCTGGGGTGGTTGCAGTTCAAGGGTTGCTCATGGAAAGCAGCCTTGGTCTTTGGGGCATGAATCCACCAAGAAGCAGCCCTGGTTGCAAAGATGCTCTAGGACAGGCTGAAGACCAAACTGTATCTGGACTTCTCTGGGGCTTGAGGGAAAGCCCAGAGACAGGTTGGAAGGGAAGCCCAGAGACAGGGCTGCTGAGTCCGCAGCCAAGCAGTGAAGTTTCCCAGAGCAGTGAAAAGTTGATGTGTCCCGGGACCAGCTGGTTTCTGGGCAGACTGTCCATCTGGAGGCTGGCTGGCTCCGGACTCTGGCACATGGTGGCTGAGCTGATGCTGTCCTGTTCCTCCCCCTGGGATGGGGCTGGATGGGATTTTTATGCTGCTGTGGTGGGGAGAAGGGAATCCCCTAAAGCAGAGAAGCAGCAGACATCTGGGAGCCCTCCCAGGGAAGCCCAAGAGGGTTGTGCAGAGCTGGTGGTATTTAACCTACACTTTGCTGTAGGGTGCCTGGAGCTGGACGGATCTGCCTCTCCCTGCTCGGCCTCTTCCCAAAGCAGTGGGATCCAGAGTCTCCCTGTGATTGCCCGCAGTGCTGGACCCCTTGTTGTGCTCCCCAGCTGTCACACGAGGGTTGGCATGTGCTGCTAACACAGCTGCCTGTGGCTTCCAGGCTTGTGCAAGTGTGTAACTGTCTCGGGATGGATCCAGGGAGGATGCGCTGGGCACTGGAGCACTGGGAGGTGCTGGTGTGGAGCTTCCCTCTCTCCTTATCCTTCACGATCATTAGTGCTGTTCAGAGGCGCTTGCAAAGCACTTTTTCCCCCCCTGAAGCCTTTGTTTTGACAGCCCTTAATATAAAGGGAGCCTGGGGAGGGAGATCAGTTTTAAAATTGGGGAAACAGAGGCAGGGAGCATGGGACTGTCACCGTGACCACCATCCTGGAGTCTGGCAGTGTGTCTGACTGATCCTTCCTGCTGGGTTTCTGACTAAAGCTTATTTGGGGTCAAAAGTGGAGGTTTCCTTTGGTGACCTTGCCTCGCGCCCGCAGGACTGGGGGGAGGAAGGTCCCCTCCCTCTGCTCTGCCTGCTCTCCCCTTTTGGTTTGCCAGTTTCTAAACAGATCTTTCAGAGTTGTTTTTAATTTACAACAAAGCCTTTGCCTTGCCATGTCCCTCTTTGGTTTTCAAATGAGAAGGGAAAGAAGGAGAGAAAGAAAGAAGGAAAGAAAGAAAGACCTTAAATAAAAAAACAAAAACAACCCTCAAATCTGAAATTAACAGCTTAGTCTGACCCTGAACTTACATCGCTCCCATCCAGTTCATTTCCTTTCATCTCTAGACTTGCCAGCAGTCTAGGAAATCAGTTTCTCACGTGTCTCTGCCTGCTCCCTCCCCAGCAGTGTCTCTGCCGTGTCCTTGCAGAGCTTCATCCTATGCTCCTTTGGTTCTTGCTAAACCCCACTGAGTTTTGCTTCTGCTGCTGGTGGTGAAACCAGGGGCAGGACTGAAGCCACCAGCTTTCATGGCTAGGGATGGGATGGATTTTGTGGTCACTCAGCCGGGTTTGTAGCCAGCCCTCTGCAAAGCCAAGGCTATTTTGGGAGCACGGATGGGGGTGAGCACCATGTACTCTGTGGTGTGGATGTCCTGTGGGAACTGTCTGTCTCTTTCTACCCAGCAGCCTCTCTCATCCTCTTCCAACTGTCCTTTGTGGGGACGGAGGGTGATGGCAGGGAAGGTCTGCAGCTCCACAGCCACCTGCTTCGCTCCTTGTCCGCTCCCAGGAGTGGGATGAAATTTGATTTGGGGGTCTGCAGATGCTTCAGAAAGGGATGTGGGAGCCCCTGGGGTGCCAGTACCACCTCATGATGGGAACTGCGGCGCAGGGAAGGGGGGTTGCAGCCTTTGCCAAGGCTCCTCTAGGAAAAGCTTTGATTTTACATGTGGGAACTGAAGGCAGAGACCTGCAGGCTGCTGCTATGGCACTGTCCCAGGCCCTGCCAGGGCTGGCGGCGGGATCTGTACGGTCATGTCGTAGGAAGCTGCTGTCTGAGCTTGTTGAATGGCAGCTCATCCTTCAAAATTCCCAAATTAGGCAGTGCAAGCAGCGATTTGGACTTGGACGGGTCTCCTGCCCCACCCCAAGCCCCAGTGGACGACAGCCTGATTTCCAGGAACACGACAGCTCTGAACATCAGGCTCAGCTGAACTCCGCACACAGCTAAACCTTGGAAGATCTCCCACTTTCCATCTCTTTAAATGGATCTGCCCCAAGTGCTTGGGGGGTAATGGAAGATGGAAGAGCACCAACCACGTCAGATGCATAAAGGTGGACGCTGGGAAAATCTGGTCTTACTTTCGCTGCTGAGGCTCTTTTCCCATAGCTGGGATTTTGTGTCCTGGTCATGTCCACTGTTGCTCCCATCCTTCCCTGCACATCGATCTCTCTAAGCAGTGAAAGCTTTAGAGAGAGGTAGAGAACAAATCTGTCCTTTGGCTCAGTGCCTCTCTCTGCTTCTTCGGGTCATAAATCCCAGGATGTATTTTTGGCTTTGTGTTAAATATAATTTCTGGGGAACATTTTTCTCCATCAAAGACTGACAGGGTCTTTTAATGACTTGGTAATTTGGTGGTGGTGCTGACAAGGATCCTGAAAGCAAAACTGCTGCCTGTAGAGCAGAGAGGCTGTAGTGCTGTGCTGGCATCCCACGGGCTCAGGGACAGGTCTCAGAGTACTTGGGCAGCAACAGGTTTTGCTTTTCCATTCCCAGGAATCTCCAACAGATGTGTGGTAGGAAAACAGCTGGCAGATATTTATCAGGTTTGTCGTTCTCTTTTTTTTAACTGGTGTTTTATTCAGATGGTGCCGAATCACGAAGCACATTCCTGCCTGTCTGATGAATGAGAGCAGCATGCAGGATAACACAGAGATCCAGCTGTGGATGATGCAGGAATGCAGTTGTGGATGAGTTACAGGTCTGGCTTCAGGAGATGAGGTGTTTATTTCCCAGTTAGTGGCTCAATATTTGTGGAGGTCTGGCAGTGTGAGACACTAAAGGAGAACTGATTTCACTGCTGTTGGCCCCTGGGAGTGACACATTTAATGGGATGTCATCTGCCGGGGTGGCTGCTCACCACCCTGGAACAACCCAGTCTCTGCAGGGAAGAGCCTGCAAACAGCAATAGCTCCTGGAGCAGAGCAAATGGAGCTGAGGCCAGCAGAAATGGTGACATGGAGAAATGTCTTTTGGCACTACGTGCCTTGTTGAAATTCCAGGGAAACCTGGCTGCAGGGCCAGGCACTGCTCAGCCTCATCATGCCTACTTCCATATGGAGCCTGCTGGGTGCCTCATCCCGAGGGTATCCTGGCATTTCCTGCGTTACTGGATTAGGATCCCCATTGCAGTCATTATATATAAATATATATGTATGTATGTATACATGCATATTTTAGAAACTGTTACGCATTAGCAAACTCCCCAGAGGGCTTTTTTTAGAGGTGTTATCAACAGGATGTGCCTTGAATATGTGGAATCCAGGAAGCCCTGGAGAAGGGCTTTTCTTTAGTCTCACTGTGCCCAGAGTCCCCTGGCCTCCATTGGGATCCATCAGGGCTACAGTACCACAGAACCCTTCCCTTGGGACAGGGAGGAGCCATGACAGGATGCCAGCTCCCTCCATCGCTTGGCATTTTGGAGAGATCATGTTTTTTTTTTTGAAGTGGGGAACAAGCTCTTTGACATGGTTGGAGCCAGTTGCTTGGAGCAAGGGAAGAAAAAGCATCCAAGAAACATCCCCCAGTCATTACCCTTGGGCAACAAATGAGGACAACAGGGATGGAGCCAAAAAAATCCCACCCAGCCACCTGAGATAGGGAAGGTCTGCAGATACCCTGGTATTAAAGTCATACTGTATAACATTGTGTGATGGCTGTGACCCCCTCTGTGGGGCAGAAAGCACCTAAAACTTACATTTTCAGGTCTGGTTGTACCTGGGTACAGCATGGGGTTTGATGGTGGGGTTGGATGCCACTGTGCTGTGAGCTACGCAACAGTGGTAAAGCTCCAGCTCCAGCGTGTGGGAAAGGCTGTGGTTAGTGTTAGTTAGAATGGCACTTGTGCTGGGGTTCCCACCCACGCCAGGGCTTGCACCCAGCCAGGGTTTTCCCCTTGCTGCCACATGCTGGCTACAGTGCAGAAATCCCTGCCAGGCAGATCCTGCTGACATGTGGGATGATCGCTAGGTCCTGCTGGCTCCGAGTGATGACCCCAGGGGTGAGCGATGAGGGGAGCAGAGGGTTTCACTTCTCAGATGTTTAACTGCTCTCTGCTGGGTAAAATAGGATCTCCCTGGGGCTCAGGACTGAGTTTAGTGAACAGAGTTTATATAGCAAGCTTTTGACTAAAGTTGTCATTTTAAAGATGAATGTGCATCCAAAGTTTGCACCATTCCCTCCTGCTTGTGACTTTGGGTCAGTCACTTCCCTTTTCCATGAACCTTTTCTTTCCTTTTTCTTAACTGCTTCTCCATCTCCTCCCATCAGGGGGAGGCTGTTGGAGGACTTTCTCTTCCCTAAGCCTCAGCAAAGCATTTAGCACAGGGAGAACTTGTTCTCACATTACCACCGCTGGTGATGAGTGCAGGTAACGAAATGCGCGGGATTTCCACTGGAGCTTCAGGGAGGAAAAGAAAAATACCACAGCCCTCGTCTGTGCTGCTAATCTTGGGCAGGAAGGGGTGAGCTCAGCACTTTGCCGAGCCCTGACTTCCAGACCAGCCCTGACTTCCAGACCGAGTCACCCGGAGCATCAGCTCCAGGACTCTGAGGGCTGCCGTGTGCATTGTGTGCACGCCTGGAGGGGCGGCCGGATCCTGGCACGTTGTTCTGCTGCGCCGGGCTGCGCTTCCCTTCTTCGGATGTGGGTTTTGTTCTTTAGGACAAACACACGGGGCTGAAAAACAAAAGTAATCCCCCCCTTTTCCCATTCATCTCAGGACTGGGGCTGTGTGAACCAGCAGACAGCTGCGGTCGCAGCGCGGTCCCCGGGGCCTTGCTCGCCAGCCGCTGCGGCAGGGTCAGGGGTTATTAGCACTGAGAAATCCCTGGGAAAGAGATGCTTCCCCTTTGCCAGAAAGAGGAAAGGGCCACCAGGTTGGGACGACCTGAGCTGGTGAACTCTGCTGATGTCATGGCTCTTGCTTTATTGCAGCAGGTATTGGTAAAAGCCAGGAGGTGAGAGGCCGGCTGAAGCCTGGTGAGCTCCTGGGGTGCTCAGGAGGGAGGAAGGGCTCTGTCTGCCATCACTCCTTGCACGGGGCACATCTGGCAGTGCTCACGCTTTCCAGCGCCGGGAGCTGCTCTGTGAGGTGACAGCAGCTGCTCCGGGTCACCCTACTGGGTGTGGAGGGGCCAGAAGCTCACCCCAAATCTGTGTTCCCATGTGCTGCCAGAGCAGCAAGGCCAGCTGGTGTGAACTCATCCCTGCGAGTGTGCCCACACATGCTGCTGGCTTCATATGTGACCCAAATGTGCCTCTTTCTCCTTCCAGAAACCTCCACCCGTGAAGACCCCAGCCTTGGGTTTCATGTTACACTGAGCCTCTGCCCTCGCCCTGGCAGGCCCTGCCCACCATGGCTTTGTGTCTTAAGCAAGTCTTCAACAAAGACAAAACGTTTCGTCCCCGAAAGAAGTTCGAGCCTGGCACCCAACGCTTTGAGCTGTACAAGAAAGCCCAGGCCTCCCTCAAGTCCGGGCTGGACCTGAAAGCAGTGGTGCAGCTGCCTCCCGGCGAGAGCATCAATGACTGGATCGCTGTGCACGTGGTGGACTTCTTCAACCGCATCAACCTCATCTACGGCACCATGTCGGAGTACTGCACGGAGAGGAGCTGCCCCATCATGTCTGGGGGGCTCAAATACGAGTACAGGTGGCAGGACGATAGCAAATACAAGAAGCCGACCAAGCTGTCGGCTCCGCAGTACATGTGTATGCTGATGGACTGGATCGAGATGCTCATCAACAACGAGGACATCTTCCCCACCAGGATAGGTGAGTGTGCTCTGGTTCTTTGCAGGAAGGTGGGGTTTTAACTGGTGTGGGTTCCCAAGCCACTGGTGCACTTCAGGGTTGGTCTTGCTGGACTTTGCGATCCCAAGTATTGTGGCCTTTCCTGTTCCAGCTGTTACTCAGTGTCTGTCCCACACCATTTTGCCGCAAATTGAGCTCGGGGTTTCTCATCCTGATGCTAGGGGATGTGGAACACAATGTTCTCTTTTTCTGTGCTTGAACTTTTCCAAGTATTCTGTGCTTGTGAGAAATGAAGGCTGGTAGGTCATCAGCTTCCTTGCCTTTCCTCAAGGAGCTGAGCTGCAGGGCTGGGTCATCACGTCCCTGCAGCACGCTCTTCTCTCAGCTAACCAAATCAATTTTTTCTTGTTTTCCACATGGGTTCATGGTCCCAAGGTCTAGCCTTTGTCTGACCTTGCTGCTTCACTCCTCAGCCCTTTCCATCTCAGCCCTGATTATACCTCACATCTTGCTGTGTAGCTGAGGCATCACTTGAGCAGAGATATGCCTGTTCCCAGGACGATCTGGACTTTCCACTGCCAAGGCCCAGGGTGTACAATATACCCCTTCAAAAAGTTTGGCCTTGGGAGCTTGCAGCAGCTGCCAAAGGCAACACAGCTTACAAACTAACCCCCCTGCTGCTGATCTGCAATGCTCAGCACCTGCCAAGGCCGATATTAGCTGCTACCTAACTGCTTTTTTGTCATTTGGGGAGATGAGTTCCAGGGTTGGAGATGATGCCTTGGCTGGTGGGGCTTCCAGAGCCTCAGGTCATGCCTTGGAGTGGTTGTTTTACAGGTGGAACATGAGGCTACTTCAATGTAAAGAAGTATTTAAGGTGCTCGGGGGGGGAAAGGCAAGGCTTTGCAAGTCTGCTTGACCTTTTTTTGTTTTGCCAAGCAGCACAGCTGACAGAGCTGTGTGAAATCAGTGCAGTTTAGGACCAGGATTTTTGTTAATATGCTGGGAAACACTGAAGAAAAAGGTCTTTGTGGGATTACTGGCATTACTCACTGTTGTAGCCTCATTTGGCTGTGCTGTACATATAATTGTGTGTCCTTTTCAGGGAAGTCTCTGGCCCTTGGGGGCTGAGAGGGGTTGTGGGTCTCCGCAAGCAAGAGGGGAGGCAGTGCCTGCAGCTTGGTTGTGCCAAACTATTTTGGCCCTGGGATGGAGTGACCCACCAGGCCTCTGGTCTGACCTGGCTGCTCTGGCTTTGCCAGAGGGGTTAGGGTGGGATAACTCCTCTCCTAGGGGTTTCCTTCTCTCTCCATGAAGCCAAAACCTGCAGGCACTTGCTGCCTTCTTCCCCTTGCTGGTGGTCTGGGGCTGTCAGTGCTGGATCCTTGTGCTGGAGGACAGGCAGATAGGATGACTTTGGGGTGTGTGGGGGAATCAGCCCGTGGGATTCACCAGGGACATTCACTGTGCCATGGAGGCATCTCTCCCTCGCGGGCTCCGTGGTGTCCATGCATTCCGGAGGAGGCTGGAAGTGTGGCTGGCTGACAGTGTCGGTGCAGGATGCTCTGAGCCAGCAGCCCCAGCTCTGCTGGGGACAACAAAGTCCCCTTTAATTCTGGCTTGCTGCTGCCAAGGGGTGAGACAGCAGCCACAGGGAGCAGGCTAGGTCTTCCCCTTCCCAGTTTGTCCCCGAGGAAAAGAACTGCACACCATTAAAAGCAGAGGCACAGGTATGGATTTACTCTGTTTTCCCTTCAGCCAGAAAGGAGAGTGACCCGGTCCAGTTTCATGCCTTTCTAGTGGGATTTGGGATGGGATGCTGTTTGAAAGCTGCTCTGGGGAATGAGGGTTTACATGGAGTCTTAACACTGCAGAAAGCAGGCAGCCACAGGAGGGACATTGCAGCACCCTCTGCTCTCCCATGTCTCCCTCTGAGGTGCAAAAGCCCAATGCAGTCATTGCAAAACCCTGCTGGTTTGCACACCATTTCTGGCACTCCTCCCTCCAAGGTGTAACACATCCTCATGTGGGGTGGGATGGCTGGTGCCTCTGGTTTCCACTTCTTTTTTCATTTCAGTGTGGGGACAGTTCTGAGTCAGATCCAGGCTAGCTGCAGGTGATCATGGGGCAAATCCATTTTTTTCTCTTCTAGCGTTGTTCCTGGGGTCCCTCTTCCAAGCCCCTTAGTTGTGGGGACCCTTGTGTCCCCTGAGTGACTTCAGTCCTCTTGCTGGCACGTCCTTGTGGTTCTGGCCTCACAAATGCAAGAGAGAACTCAGGCTGAGGTCGCACTCTAAAGCATGGTTGGGGGGGCAGGGAGAGGAGGGAGCTGATGGTACTTTGTCATCAGTGTGTCCCCAATTAACTGCCTTTCACTGGCCTGCCTTGTGTGCTGGGTAATTGCTTGGCAGCTCTGGCATTTCAGAAGATGGAGGTGTTTGGCTGAAGGG
Source organism: Neopelma chrysocephalum (assembly GCF_003984885.1). Classification (NCBI taxonomy): domain Eukaryota; kingdom Metazoa; phylum Chordata; class Aves; order Passeriformes; family Pipridae; genus Neopelma; species Neopelma chrysocephalum. The sequence goes on from NW_020897721.1 coordinate 2,880,330, forward strand.
AAATGTCACATCCGCCTGCTCCTGAGGGGCTGCTCCTCATTGTCACTCGGGATGATGGAGGAGGCTGGGCAGGGTGTGGGACTCAGGGACAGCGGCCAGAGTGACCAAATGTTGATGCTCAGCCTCTCTCCTAAAGAGCCAGAAAAAAGGGAAAAGATCCAGGACAAGGGAAGGCACTGAGAGGACACAGAGGAGATGTGAGCTGTTTTGAGGAGGGGAATGGAGTTTGATGTGGAGAAATTATAAATGTCATGCTTTGGAGTTGTGGTGAGAAATTAGCAGAAGAGATGGGATTTAGCATGAACGTTTGTTTCAGTCCTGCTTGTGCTGGAGAGATCCATGGGCACAGCTGACCACCATCTGAGCAGGCGTTTCCTGAGCTGAGAAAGCATCTCAGCTTTCCCTCCTGGCCCCTCTTTGCCATGTGCAATAAAGCTGTCCCAGCACAAAGATTTCCCTGGCTAGGGCCACCCGACCGCAGACAAAACAGACTTTTCTTTTTACTAAGTTTGTTTATTTTAGAAACAAAAGTGTTCCCCAGACTTGATAATGTTGCCTGAGGCTAACCTCAGCATCCTTCTGCATCCAAGAGCTACAAAGCCGGAAGCAGCACATGATTCAGCAGGGCTTGCTCACAGCTGTCCTGACAGTTACAGTATTTCATGGGTCAGAGGGGGGAAATCCTTCACCCCGGGGTGAGAGGCTCAGCTGGAAAGGAGCAGAGATGGTTCACTGGCTTGTGGGCTCACAGGCTCCTTTGGCATCATAGCGGAGACCTTGTCTGGGGTAAATAGTCACAGCTCCAGTGACCAGAGCAGAGCTGGGCACCACTGAAGCATCTGCTCCTTCAGCACAGTGTCAGAGGTGCGAGGGGAGCAGAGTGATCTGAGTGAAAAACACCTTTGGTTTAGCCAAGCTGTGTGACTCAGAGCTTGTGCCAGCTCTGCAGTGAGGCCAGAGGGACAGATGACATCCAAAAAGGCAGGAAGGGAGCCCAACACCAGCAGACAGCTTGTGACCTGGCAGACTTAACCAGCAGGACTGCAGCCCTCGGATGGCATCAGTAGAAAATCCCTATGGTGGGGATTATTAATGGGTCTGGGGGTGCTGCCAAGCCGCCTGCATACCACAGCAAGAGTTGGGGAGATACTGTGCCTTCCCCATCCCCAGGGAAATCCACCTGCAGGGCTCCATCCCACTCTGTAATCCTTTCTCTGGAGTGGAAATCTCTTTGTCAGCCAGTTAAGATGAGACAAATCCCTGCATGGAGTGAGCTATGCCAACCTGATGGCTATAAATCTACAGCAGCAGTAGCTTTTCCAGATGACCTGCATCAGTTTGTGTGTGCTAGTGCTTTGTTTCCACTCTTCCAACCAATGTGGCTGTCCTGAAAAATACATTTAAATGGAGAATAAGCATTGTTACCATTCAGGGAGAAGAATAAATGATTCTACAGGTGTACTTTTACCAGCTGGTAAAACTATATCAGCAGATTTATTCAGTGAGTGGCCTCATGAACAAATTACCACCTGGAAAATATCATCTCCTCCCTGTAATTGTTCTGCCCTGTGGTGCCTGGTTTTAGGGAGCTGCTGCTGGGCAGCAGCGTGATGGGGAGGAGGATTGGCTGGATGGGGTTTCCAGGGCCTGTGGCAGCTGGCTGTGTCTGCACCAGTCAGCCCAGCATGAGGCTGCTGGTTGCACAAGGCCAGGTGTCCTACATCAGCACCGTCGTGGCTGCTGAAACCCCTCTGTTCTTACATGAGTGCAGACGCAGGATTTGGACCAGACCCAGCGCCGGAAACACCCCGTGATCTCTGCCAGATTTGCCTGCGGCTCTACAGAGCACCAGTCACAGGAGATTTTGGAACAGTTCTTGGAAAGCTTTTCAAAACTCAAGCTCTGCCACTGAAGCATGGTCCCAAAACAATTATAAAAAAACCAGAGAAAACTTGGTGCGAAATTATCTGATACTTTCTCGCCATAACAACAGGAGAAAAATGTTCAGAACTCAGCTAATTATTGGTGTTATCTCTGCTGGCTATTTTTTACACAATTTGTCTTTTTTTTTTGTGCTATTTTCTTCTAAAATTAACACCACAGCAGCTTGCAGCTGCCATCATGCCATTAGTTTTAAATGGGGTTTTAAAGACTTATTTTTAGGAAAAATGAATCACCAAACACCACAGTGGCCAAAATGAAATTGAGAAATAACAACAATTCATCACGAAGTTCACTGAATTACTGCATTTGCAGAGGAAAAAAAAATACAATTGCCAAGAAGCAAAATAGCTTCCCAGTACTGATTCATCATGAAAAAATTAAATTGGCTGGAGAACAAGTGTTAGGAATGGGAGATGGCAGGAAAGATCCAAGAGGCATTGGCAGTCCCTTACCATAAGCACAGGCAACTTGTTACCTCTCATTTTCATTTCCTTTTACACGTGGTCCCACATGGTTTCCTTATGTTTTGAAGCAATCAGCACAGAGTGGGAAAAACAGATTTCTTGGAGCTTTAAATCATATCTTGGGATTTTCAAGCAAAACATCCAAGAAAAACTGAAGGTGCTAATTCATTTCAGGGCTGTGAGTCACACTGCTTGGAGTGAAATTGTACCTGCTGTACTTGCAGCTTTTGCCCTGGCTTGGAGCAGGGGTAAAGTTCTCCCTTTTCCTCTGCTGTGGGTGGCTGCTCTGCTCCACTCCTCCTGGGATTGGGCTGTTTCTGCCCTGGGACAGGAGTTGCTCCCAGCTGTCTGGTCTGTGTGCAGTGTCAGGGTAGCGCATGCTTGGGATCACGGGTGGAAGGGAAGAGCTGAACTTGTCTATAGATCTTTTTCCTGGCATTTGAGCAAGTTCACGTTGCATCCTGTGGTCCCCTCCTCATCACTCATAGAACCACAGAATCATTAAGGTTGGAAAAGACCTCTAGGATCATTGAGTCCAGCCATTAACCCAGCACTGTGATCACCATAAACCATATCCCTTATCCACATGCCTTTTGAACACTTCCAGGGGTGGTGATTCCACCACTTCCCTGGGCAGTCTATTCCAATGCCTGACAACCCTTTCAGTGAAGAAATTTTTCCTGATATCTAAACTAAACATCATGCAAGAGGAGTCAGAGGGTGGCCACCGCCTGCCAGACTGGGAAGTTGCTGCTGCTTTCTTTAAGGCTGCTGGATGGTGAGCAGCAATGAATTACATGTAAAGGTAGCTTTAATGCTTTTAAATCAGCAATGTTTGGTTTTGTGGTGTTCTGCTATCCCCCTGGGGCAGCTGAGACCAGCATCAATTGGATGAACGGGGATGGTGCTGCTGGGTTCCCGAAGGTGTGTAGGACTAGGGAGGGTGAAGCCAAGCTAAGCAGCATCACCCTGTGAGAGTGGTTTGACAAAACTTGGGACTCCATCCTGACTTTGCCCTGGCCTGCCATACTTCTGCTAACAGGACCTCTTAGCCATGCAGAGTCAGTCCCACCAGCCTCATCCCTCTGTCTCACCAATCTGCTACTCCCACTTTGTGCCGTGATGTGAATGACAATGAGCTGCTCATTTTGGAGCGAAACATCTGCAAGGGCAGGATGGGTGCGTGACCAGTGCTGAGATCCCTGTCCCAGGCCTTTCCCCTCGCTGGGCTGTGCTGGCTGCAGTGCATGCCTGGCTGCAGGGAGGAGGCACAGCCTGCCCTCGCTGTGTCCCCTCACGTGCTGGAGAGGATGTCACATGCGTCGTCTGCTGGACATCCGCTGCGCCAGCAGCTGTGACCCCGAGCGAGCCGTGTGTGTGCTGGATCTTTCTGCTGCTCTCCCCGGGTTGTTCACATGCAGCCTTTACTGGAGAGCCCTTTTCTTTCAGCTCTGGGCAAGGGGATGGGGAATTTCTCCAGCTCGTTGCCAGCATGGCCAGTGCCTGCTGGGGCTGCAGTGGGTTGCTTTCCAAGTCACTGGAGACCAGCAGTGAGGCACGGCCGCTGCTGGCAGAGGCAACTTGCTTATCAGATATCCGCCCTGCTTCCTTCCCGCAGGGAAGGGCTTTGATCAGCTGGCACAGAGCCCCGTGCCAGATGCAGGGTCCAGTCAAGCATCCATAGCCTGTTTTGAGGGTCCTGGCACAGGAGACATAGACGTGGCTGCAGCACGGGGAGAGGAAGCGGGACCCAGTGGCCCAGGGCTGTGCCTCCCTAGGCAGGTGTGTGAGAGGGGTTGTTGCAGGGAGAAGGAGTCAGAGCCAGACCTGAGTGACCCCTGGTCCCAAAGGACCGTTGTTGGCAGTGTCATGACATGGTAGGGTGAGGGGTGACCTGCAGAAGTCCATTAGTAACAGGCAGCCACCACTGCAGCCTGGCCATGTCTGGAGGGGATGGCCACACACTGACACCTGGTGATGGACACAAAGAAGGGCAGCCCAGCTTCACCTCCCGGGAGCTCCTGATGCTGCTGGTTCATGTGAATCACAGTGGGGGGTAGCCCATAAATGTCCTTGGAGGTCCTGGCAGCTTGATGGTATCTTTCCATACATCATTAGGTGTAGGAGCTCAGCAGCTCCCATAGTTGCTCACAGCCATGAGATTTGAATTAGATGACCTTTGAAGATCCCTTCCAACCCAAACTATGCTTTGATTCTATGATTTACGCTAAATCTCAGTTCCCTGATGGAAAAGCTGCTTTTGGAAAACCCAGAATGTATGTGGAGGTGTCCCCCCTCTAAGTCTCTCAGCTGCAGGCATGCCCATGAAGACTTGCTGGTGACTGATGTATAGGACAAGATGGTTCCTGGCTAACCTCAGGACCAAAGCCATGGAAAGCTACGTGTCACCATCTGCCAGCTCTGGAGGTGGCTCATATGACAGCAGTGTCTGAACCATGGCCCTATCAGCCCTGGCAGCCTGAGATCCTTTGACCCACTGTCCACTCTCTGATCTTATTTCCTTCTCAGCTCAGGACTGGGTTGTTCAGAACAGTGTGTATTCCCCAGCCAGGGCCCAGCAATGTGTGTTCATCAGAAATTATTTGCTGTAACAAACTTTTCTTTATTAAAAAAAAAAAAAGTGTTTCTTGACCAGTTCTTCAAATCTGGTCTGCAGGGGCCACCCTAATGGCATATCTGAGTCTCCAGCTGGGTGATTACAGCTTTTATTTGCTCAGCAAATTCTCACTCAGTGCAAAAAGCTCAAATGAAACCATTGATAAAGCACCGTGTCTGTCCTGGCTGCAGGGGAACCAGGAGATCTCTCTCTGATCCCTGCCTGTATCAGTCTGGCAGGAAAGGAGAGCTCTGCAGCCAAGGGTGCAGGGCAGAAGCAAGTGTCCAGTACCATCTCTAAGGTGTTGGCATGGGCACAGCCTGGTTGTGTTTTGCCAGCTGTGAACACCTTTCCCGGAAAGTCCTAATGGGATCTGTTAGAGCTGTGTTTGCCACCTACGGAGGAGAAGGGCACAGCACTGCTGCTGGGAAACAAAACTGCCAGGAGCCTTTGGGAAAAAGTGTTTTAATTGCCTTGCAAGGCTGATGAGAAAGATTCAAAGATAAAATTACCCTTTTTAATTTTTTAGCTGGGAGATTTGCTGATGCGTCTCCCGGCGCAAAATTTGTGAGCTGGCCATGGTTGAGCAGAGGTTGTTTGAAAAGATTTTTCAGAGGTTATGTGCTGCATTAATGAGAAGCTAAGGGAGGAGGCTGGTACAACCGTGGGAAGGAGGTTTTTATTTTGTTCTTTGCATATTTGCATTGAATTGCTCTGGGGAGAGGAAGAAGCTTCAGGAAAACAAATTCCAGTTGTTTCATTTTCGTCCTCACAAAAAAAAGGAGAATGTTTAGGGTTTCAAAGCCACGTATCCTTTAGAGATTTACCACACAGTTACTGGCACTGATAGTATCACAGCCCTGAGATTTTCACTGTGATGGCAGTGATATAAATGACAGGGATATAAATGTCCCACAATGTGTCCTTGTGTGGAACAAAGCTAAAAGTATAGAGCAATGCATGGTGGGTCCCATTCTTGACCATCCTGGGAGGTCATCTCAGGAGGGAGCATCATCCAGGTGCAGTGAAATCACAACCCAAACATCATTAAGATGGGTGGTTTTCTTCCTGATTTAATGAGACATTTTATTGAAACAAGGATCAGGAAAAAAGGTAGAAACCCCACCCGTTTCTGTTGATGCATCAGAAGTGATGTTTGAGGGTGTGGGGAGGAAGAAAGAGTGTGAAACATGCTTTTGGTTCAGAGGAACAGGGAAGGTATCTTTTCTTCTGGGAGGTGGTTTGGCTTTGTTCATGGACAAAGTAGAGACCAACGACAGCCCTTCCCTCCAGGAAAGAAACCCCAACTTATCCTGTACCTGCACAGGCTTGTAGGGGAAAGGCAGGGAGAGAGGGCAGGATCTGCTGCCAGATTGCTCTGGATTGAGCCAGATGTGAAAATCTGTGGCCTCTTCCAAAGGGTAATAAAACTTTCTCTCCTAGGGCAGCTCCCCAAATCCTCAGCCCATGCCTGTCTGAAATGGCTTGTTGGGCAATGAGGGAATATGTGGGAAAAGTCAGATGGAACATTGCCCCAGTGTAGCTGTCACTCTTGACATTAGCCAAGGGAGTCCTTCCTTGTCATCCATGACTGCCTGTCAAATGTGACAGTGACATTTAAATGCTAACTGTTTTCTTGGAAATTGTCAAATGGCTTCCAATTTGCTTCTGCTTTGCAGGTGTTCCCTTCCCCAAGCAGTTCCAGCAAGTTTGCACCAAGATCCTCACCCGCCTCTTCCGTGTCTTTGTCCATGTCTATATCCACCACTTTGACAGCATCATCAACATGGGTGCTGAGGCTCATGTCAACACCTGCTACAAGCACTTTTACTACTTCATCAGAGAGTTCAGCCTCATTGACCACCGGGAGCTGGAGCCTTTGGTAAGGATGCCCCAGGGATGGGGAGGTGGAGGGTGAGAGTGGCATGGGCTGAACACAGCACTGGTGGGTTCAGGTGGGGGCAGGACTCTGAGCAGTGCAATCACCCTCTCCGGACTCTTTCAGCCACCCTACCTCAGAAACACAGTCGTGTTTTCTGTCCTGTAACCATCAGCCTTAGTGCTCTAAGAGAGAACTTCTCAGCAACACCAAGGAAACCCTTTGCCCTTGAAAAACCCTCCTTAAACTTTGCTTCTGCTGTGGTATCTATGAGTTGCTCTTCAGTACCCTCAGGGCCACCCCAGTGTAGTGTCCCTCCATACTGAATTGGCAGCTCTGATGCAATTTGCACATCAAAGTATTTCCAGCCAGTTGTGTCCACATGGCTTTCAGGGGTCAGGTTTGAGCCAAAGCCTCCTTTCCAGTCTTGAGTTTTCCTTTTAGCAGACCAAGGTGCCTGCCTGAGATCCCAGCGTGAATTACAGTGAGGCTGCAGGGAAGGCAAGCCCCAGTAGGACACGCAGCTTCAGACAACAGCTATCAAGGCCAAACTTGAGAGGCCTCACTGAAGCTGCCAGTTTCCCTGCAGCTCCCCTTGGGAAGCAATTAGCCAGCAGAGTGACAGTCCTTGAAAACAGCAGGACTGGTGGGAAGCAGAGACCAGACAGCCTGGGCACATAAACTAGAAAAAGCACATAGTTTTGTAAGACATACAGGTGTGTCACAGGCAAGGTTGAGTGTAGTGTGACCTAGAGAGGACGTGTTGCAGTGGTGAGAAGAATTATTAGGAAACCCTGTAGTTATCATGGTGTGATAAGGGCTGGGCTGCAGAAAAGGCTGTACCCAGCAGCAGAGAGTCAGGGAAGACCAAGGGGGTCTAATCCCAGAAAGAGCTAAGAAACGTCGTAGGATGAGCTGCCTGTTTGGGATCTGGACGTGGGGGAGATGCCCCTACCCCTAAATGCCAAGCACTTTACTCCTCTGCATTCATTTGTCCCAGTCAATTGGCTGCCTGTCTGCTCTGATCATGATTTTGGGGGATGGAGAGATGATAATCTAATCAGGGGAAACGTGAATGACAACAGTATCTGCTTTAATTATTTTGTAGAATTTTATTGTGACATTTATTACACAATGGCCTTCAGCTCCAGAAAATGGCAGCTCAGCATCAGTCTGTCCTCTGTTCCTCACCAGTGCTCCTCATGACAAAGTTCTCCAGCACTGATAAACATCCCATAATTGTGTCATCCCCTTGGACTGATGCTTGCTAATGTAAATAATTAGCACCTAATAGCCAAAGCAGAGGCTGACATTGCTAAATAGGCTTTCAATGCCAGCGACTCACACCCAACATGAGATGACTGATGTGTCTGGATGAATCTAAGATGAACAGATTTTTTCCCCCATGATGCAACTAGGGTTAAACTACAAGAAAATGAGACACATTTACCTCTGGTCTATCTTTGTCTTATTGCCTGGCATTCAAGCCTCAAGCAGACCCAACCACAGGATTGGGAGGAAGGACCAGGGAGGAGGAAGGACCTCCTTCCCTCAGGCATTGAGTTGCTGTAGGTGTGTGTGTGAGAGTGTCCTGCAACCAGACTGCCTCACAAGTCCAGACAACTGTCCTAACCTTGCATTTCCATGGCTGGAGTTAGTCCCCATGAAACCATGACAGAGGAGACTCCTGCCTGCAGAGGTGCCTGTTCCCTGCATGTGATTATGGAAGGCCTCCAGGCATGTGGGGAGAGCACATCTGGAGCATGACAGCAGGTCTGAGTCCTGTATTATGGTTGGAGCATTGCTGACATGGAATTCTACTGAGGAAATCTACTGACATGGAAATCTACAATCTGCAGATTTAGGAGTAAGAAAAAAAAAAAGACAAACCAGTACATCCTTAGCCAGAAAATTCACTGTTAGGCCAAAATAGCTTGGAAAAATTACAGGGGTGAAGGAGTTCTCGGTTTCTAAGCCTTCCTCTGGCTGAATCTCCCCTTCCTGCTTCAATTTCCCTTTTGTCAAGCTTCTTTGGGATGTGATTTCTTAGCAAATCTTGGGAACTGAGAAGGAGATCTTTTTTACAGTCAGAACTAGTGAAAGGCTAGTAAAGAAAGTGATTCACTCTCTTTAACAAATCAGTAGACATGGGGGCAGAGAGAAGCCGTGCACTTGCCTCCCTGACAAGGGCAGGACATGGTGCTGGGCTGCAGCACTGGCAGGGGTCCAGCTGGTTACACACTAAGGCAGAGCTGTGGGGTCATCCTACTTTCCTTGTTCTTCTTTTTTCAGAGTTGCATTCCTCCTTCTCTGCAGACCAGTCCTACTTCAGATCTATTTTGGGAGTACATTTTCGTGTGCAAACCTTCCTCTGGGGTGCATGAGGGGATCTGTGTGCACATGCAAATTCACAAACCATGAATCTGATGAGCCAGAATCACACTTTCCTTGCTGCAGCAATGTATGTGATTTAGAAACTATTAGTTGAGCTCCTTAAGGCAAGGACAAATACCATCTTCCACCAGCTGAAAGCTGGACACCTTCCTAATGCAGCTGGCATGATGCCATTCTGGCTGAAGAAAACAGTCTCTTAGCCTAAACAGAGCTTGGTCTGGCTGGAGGTTTCCTGTGGCCTCTGTTATTAGCACTCATTTGCATTGCAGTGTGACTGTGGGATCCCTTGCCAAAACCACAGGTCCTCTGGGTGAGCTATGGTCAGCTCCCAGAGCAAGAACTGGGAGCAGCTCCATGTCCTGCCTCCCTGGGCAGCTGCAAAGAGAGGCTCTGAGCGGCATCGCCTTGTCTGGCTGCTCCACGGCTGAGCAGGACCTGCACTTTTCAATGTCTCAGCCAAAGCTCTTTCCTTGGACTGCTCTCAAAGCTAGAGCACAGCCAAAATAACCTTGTGGCACAGACACCAAGGAGGATGCCAGGATGGAGCTGCTGAGGCAGAGCAGTTCCCAGGAGGGCTGGCATGGGAAAGAGAGAAACGCTCCCCGAGACTCCCACAGTTGCTTCCTTGGGTTGGTTTTGGACACCTACCAAACTGCCTGACACGTCACGCTGCTCAAACCTGTCTTTTGCACTTACTGTTTCTTTTCTTTCTCTCCCCCTTCAATGCAGAAAGAAATGACAGAACGAATTTGCCACTGAAGAGTTCTGGCAGGTGAACTCGGCTGGCTCATTCCGAGTCCAACGGGACAAGACACCCTGTGGTGGGAGACCCACTCCCAAGGACTTGCTCTGGGCATTCCAAATCAATGAACTATGAACACTGCAGAAGAGCCTCTTCAGGCCAGGGCCAAATCCTAAGTTTTCCAAGAACCTCTGGACAGGCTTTTCCTTTAACAGATCCCAGTCTCTGTTGTATGGTTCCTGGTTCAGAAAGCCACTGACTTACTGGAGGAGGAGGCACGTTTGGTTCACTTTTGCACACTCTGGTTTCTAAGACTCAATCCCATGTCCAATATCAAACTTTCAGCGACGTTTCCTCTTGTTTTGTCCTCAGCTACATTGATCACCAAATATTAAAGTAGCAACTCCTGCCCTGTGAGCAGGTGTGACCTTGGCTACCACGTAATGCCTGTTACCTTTTCCACATGCAGTGGGTTTGTGATGACACCTGAGATCAGCCCTGCAGAGCTGGTGACATTTCATCCCAGCTGCCTTCACGTGGTTAGTTGTTGATGTACTGTTTTTAACCATGAGCTGTGAATGTCTCTCCTTCTGCCCTAATTCATGCTTTACCATTTTTCCTTTCAAGGGATTTTTCATATTTGGAAGAGGGGTCTTCATGATGCTCTAGGATGCATCCAACATTGCTTGGACTAATGGCAGGGTAGCCCCATGACCGAGGAGGTGAACTAGGCCACTTTTCAGTGTGATCAGCACAGTCTACATGAGAAAATCTCAGAAAATGGTGGAAAGAAACTGTTGCCAGAAAACAACATTTTCAACATGTCAGCATTTCCTGATATGTTGTCTTGGCTCAAGATCAGCAGATGCTGGCTGTCGAAATTGTTGCTTTTCCATTATCCAACCTTACAGCAGGTGGAGAAGGACTTTAAGAGACATCTCATCTACTCTGTTCTTGAGGCCCCCTTACAAACCAGTATTATCCTGTGATTCTTAAACCTTTTTGACCTTCTGAAAGCATACCATTGCTACCTGGTCTGTGCCATCACTGCCCTGAAAAGTATGTGTCAAAATTTCTTCCCCTTCTGATTGCAGTACCTGATAACTAATTTTGTGTTCCCTGTGCCATTTCTCTTTTGACAAAAGTATTTTTATTTTTCTTTTTTACTGTTTTGGAGGAGTTAAAATCAATTTGTCTGAGCCACAGAATTGTTACATTTGTGTTTCCTGCTCTTTTTTTGGGAAAGTTTTGTATCCAAAATACACAGATGATATTTATAACCTGGGGCTTGCCCATTTTTGGGGTAGGGAGGGGGTATGGCTAGAAAATGTAAATATTTAGGCCAACATTACAGTGCACAAGTGAATTTTTAGTGCTCAAACCACTTACTTTTTTGTGAAAATCTATTTTTTTTAAATCTTGTGTACCAGAGGTATATTTTTACATAGAAATAAAACAGATCAAAATGGACATGAAACCACCTGATACACCATTCCAATATTTTCTGTGTAAAATAATCAAAGTCCAAACATATTTGTTCTGTTACTAATTAAAGAAACATTAATAAGCCTGGCATATCTCATTCTTCTCTGATTCATCTGTAGTAAGACAGGCATCATGAAAAAGCACCCAGGATAACCTGAAGAGTGGTTTTCCCCTGAGAGCTGCAGCACTGATGGATCTCAATGCCATGCTCAATTTACAACTCAGGAAGCAGCTTGGCAGAGGTCAGTGTTGCTGGTCAGCATCCTCCCCTTGCAGACTTTTCACCAGAATCCCACCTTGAAGGTATTTTTCCAGGGATACATGGTGGTGAGCTTTACTCACTACTTTTGGCAAAGGTGTGTGGGTCCTGGGATCCGTGTTCCTGCCTCTTCATATAAATCACAACCATGGGCACAAATTGCTTGTGGAGCAGAGGCAAGAGACAACAACTGCTCTGTCAGGAAGTTCTGCCTTCCTGAGGAGTGAGGCCTGGCTGTTCTCAAAGCACAGCACCCTCTGGGAGCTGGTAAGGTTGGGAATTATGGAGAAGCTGCCTCGGCAGTGGGGTCTGAGGGATGAACTGATAGCAGCCTACAGCTACTTCAAGGTGAGGTACAAAGATGATAAAGTCAATCTCTTTTCAACAGTGGAAGATGGTGAGACAGTGAGCAACAGCCACAGTTTGTAGCTTGGGAGATTCAAATTGGACAATGGAAAACAAAATCCACAGGAATAGTGCTGTCAGTGAACAGATACCCAGAGAGAAAGCGTTAACCTTCCTTGGTTAAACAAGACTTGGTGTAAATAATTTCCATAAATAAATAAAGCACAGAAGCCTGATTTAATTTTTGTCCTCCACTTGTCCTGCAGCAATGAATTCCACCAGGTAATTATGCACTATGCCTTATGGAAGGGGAGTGTACTTTTAACCCATGCCTGAGTATTTCAGCCCTGCTGCTTTGTGAGCGTTTCCTATTTACCTCCTCCACAACATGGAGATCCTATAGATTCCTCATGGAAGAGAAAACACTATTTTTGAAAGATCACCTCACAGGCTCATCTCAAGTACCAATTTAAAAAGAATTTCAAAGGTCTTTTTTTTTCGTTTTCTTTTTCATCCCCCCGCCCATTTTCTTTTTAACCTGATTTACCCAAGGAAATAAAGCTCATGATTGTGCTGTGACAACTGTATCTTTAGTATTTCTGGAAGCAGTTTAGAAAAGGGAGACAGGGGGAACATTCACTGCCAGAGAGGTCTTTCTGTCTCTCTCCAAGACACTGAGCAATTCCCCAGGTCCTCATCCGAGTGCCTCCCAGCCTGGAGAGTTTAATGCTTGAGCACAGCAGAGATGTTTATGAAGCAGAAAGTGCTGAGAGAAGTATCTGAGTCAAACTTCTTCTTTCAGGAGGCTGAAGTGTGCCTGTGAGGCTCCAACATCCCCAGAGCTTCAACAAACATCCCTGAGCAATTTGAAAGCAGGCAGGAACACTGAGATGCATTAAATATGCACATATCACTTGTTAGCCCCAGCTCCTCAAATGATTCATCTGTTCAGCTGGCTGCCAGGTGCCTGGGACTCATCTGTCTCTATGCAAAATTCCTTGGCTCTTCTGATGAAAGGGAGATGTGCTACTGCCAGGATTTTGTTTTTCTTCTCTGCAGCCACCCATTTCCTTTGGGACTGAACAAAAGGCTGTGGTGCTGGTCACCGGGTCAGATAGAGGCTGGCATGGGACAGACACTGTGCTATGCAATATCTGCAGACGTTGGGAGAATTTAGGAATAGCTTTGGATGGGAGAAAAAGGGCTTTGTGGAACAAAGCACCACAGTGAAGGAAAAATGAGAGGAGTTGGGCTCACCCAGCAAGCACATTGCCTTTGGCCAGGCATGGGCAGGGCTCAGGGCTGACCTACCCTGCCAGGAGACCCACTGGCAACCCAGTGGGGTTGGGCCATGGGGTGGTGATGGGGGTTTGCTGGTCTGAGTGGTGGCTCCTGGGTTTAAACTTGTCCATGCTAAGGCTGGATAGCCCTGGGTGAATGCTCACGATAACCATGACATGATCTGGTCTGAGACAGAACTTCTGTCTTGGTAAAAGCTTGTAAAATGTAAGAGAAGACTTCAGAAGAGAGAAAAAGGAGACAATTAGAAGCTGTTGTTTCCAAGGGGCCAAAATCTGTACATGCTGGAAGATGACCATGAATCCACTCAGGATCAGAAAGGAATGAGATGAGTTAATAACACTAGGTTAGGTTAATAACACTAATAACACTACATCATACCTTGATTATTTTTTGGAGGTGGGCTAATATTTAAAAGACTTTTTTGACTAGAGGCAAGAGTGTTTCTCTTGAATGTGTACAGCTTTTACTTTTGGGGGGACTGATGGCTGTGCTAACACAGCCTGGTCAGCCAGATTCTCTCATGCAGGTCAGGGAAGGATAAATGACTCATAAATGTCAAGAAAACCTCCAAGCAAGAGTGTGGCATTCAGGTCACTGTTGAAAAGAGACCCTGAGTCAGAGCTGAAATGCCAGCGGTGTGTGTGGGACTACTGCATGTGTGCATGAAGGAAAAACAGAGCACCAGAAAATTAAGTCTTTTACACATGAGTTCCTTTCTGTAGAGGTGGCTGTGGGGGAAACAAAACTTGGCCTGCCTGCAAATTTCTTGAAGGTTTCAGTGGAACACAATCCATCCATCTCCAATGAGGCACCTCATTTTGATGCTTTGGAGATGCCCGTGATGTCATCTGCTGCTGACATCCATAGGGAAGGACTCACTGCCCGTGTAGTCACTCACTGGTGGCCACACTTTGACTGCCCTGGCATCTGCAGTCTCTTCCAATGTCTGAGCTCACTCCACCTTTCTCCAACTGGGCCAGCCATGGGTTCTTCAGCAGCAACAGATAACTGGGATAGCACTGTTTGGATGATACCCGTGGGACACTAAGGGAGTACAGCAGCTCCACGATTGCTGCTTCTGTAAAGTATTTGGCACTTGTTCTCACATATTGTGTTTTGGTGAAAACTTGAAGGAATTTTTTAAGGACTTTGTAGAAACCCTGGATTGCAGGGCTTCTCTTGCAGAACAGTTGTGTCCAGGTGCTGCCTGCTGGGCACAGGTTGCTCCATATTCAGCAAGTGGTGGTAAACATTCAACATCATCCTGCCAGGAACAATAATTGTGAGGGCATGAAAGAGGATCCATATTTTCAGGATTCTTCAACTTGTGTGACTCTTCAGCCTATTCTGGAAGGAGAAGGTTCACCACCATTTGGGTAATCCTCCAGCAGCAATTTTATTATTAACTTTAATGAAGCTGTACCACATGGGGTTTGCCATACTGGGGCAGACCTCTTCTTTATAATTTCATATTTATTATCCACTAGGCCAGTTACCAACTGCTTTGGGCTATGCTCTAATGACAGAGCAAGGTAAGCATTTTGCCATCCATTCATGTGGCTGTCAGGTGAGCCCATGTGAGAGCTGGCAGTCTCAGGGCAAACTGCTGTAGACATCCTGGGCTGGAGGCCAGGACCAGCATTGCAGTCACCGTCTCTCTCCCTTGGGGACAGTCCTACTCATCTTGCAGAGTTCAGGCAGTGCCAGAATTCTTCACTCTTACGTGCACCATGGGGAATAAGAACTGAGATTTACACAAGGTCTCAGTCCCAGCCTGCAGCAGCAGGGAAGATGTGCTGGTTCTGGTAGATGCATGTAGGTGGAGATAATGTTACAGAAGGTCTTGTTTTCTAATGCTGTGGGAAATGTTCTGCTGGTTTGGTGACTGTGCTTATTTTTGAGGACTTGTTTTCCTTTCAGTCCTTGGATTGCTTCTGGAACTCATAACCGGCTTTGTTAGGAACACAGATAATATTTTGTCTGTGCTGGAAGCAGCAGCCCCAGCATCTCATCTAAGTCTTTCTTGCTTGACTTTGCAACCTGTTCGATATTGCTGCTCTCTGATGCAAAAATAAACACCTAAGTAGATCAGGAATGCAGTGAAATGAAACTGGGATTCTGCATTTGAAAATGTCGCCACTCAGAGGGAAAATCATCTTCCCACTTTTGTTTGCAGCAGTTAGAACGATTTTCTCCCCAAGACACCCTTTTTGTGCTATAATTTCCAAATTCATTACAACTCAGAGACACTTATGTCTGTAACTTATGATCTTGTAACCAGCCCATAGCAATAGGAGGATTAAAGAATTCTCTTCTCCTGCACAAACACATGAAGAAAGACTCTGAGAGCCTCCCTCTTTTGTTTGGATCACTTGTACCGCAACATCACTCATGTCTGAGGAACCCAGTTGGGTAGGATGAAGATATCAACCCTCTCTTGTCAGATGGACTTCCTGAAGTGTTGCCCATCCCCAAGGCTTTTATCCATGTACAAATACTGCCTAAACCTCTAGACAGCTCAGATAGATGTAGCATGCACAGTGTCATAGGATAAAACTGCAGCATCCAGAACTTTGGCCAAAGTGGTTACTCAGCTGAGTAATATCCCCAGGAACCCAAGGGCAGGAGACAGCTTTGCCCTGTTCATTCTAATAAGAATATATCATCCAAACACCATGTGTAAACATCACCAGATCTCACACCTGTTGTCCAGTGAGGAACTGTTGAGGATGAAATGCAATCTGGACTGGTAGAAGTCACTGTGGCTGCTGAGAAGCTGTTTGGGGTATATGGGGCAGTTCAGGGGTGCACAGTAACAGCCTCTAATGATCAGCTTGCACAGTGGACACAAGCATTTTTCTGCTTGTTTGCAGAAGGTTTGGTTTGTGGGTCTCCAGAAGGCCACATGTTTTCCAGGTCCTGTGTTACTCAGGCTCTCCATTAAATGGAGTCAGTCCAGGATCTCTGTCCCAGTGGGCAGTGGGATGGCACTGTGTGAAGGTGCAAGTACTCCTCATGGATTTGGCTACAGGAAAAGCAGCTTTCAGCCTGGTGTTCACATCCACATGGAAAATTTTAATGTCCATTTGGAGAATTTTTCCCTGTCCCCTGCTGTGAACAGCTTTGCCAGACAGAACACTGAAACATGGTCTCTAGAGGTAGAGATATCCCACGCTACTGATAATGAATCATAAGGTTTTCTGCAAGAAACAGTGCTTTCTCCTTTTTTTGGCTATTTTTTAGGGCATGGGGCGGGGGTGGAGAAGGGACATTCACAAAAGAATGACACAGATGCTTGATCCTGGAAAATGTGACTGCATATGCCTCTCTCTGGATTTAATTGCCTAAATTTTCAGAGAAACTGAGCCTGTACAAATTCCTTGAACAACAGAGGGAACAGTACATGCTGTGTGTCCTGAAAAGCAGACTAGATTGCAGGGGCTTAAATATAGATTCAGGTGCTTGGCTGTGGGCAGATAAGAGCAGAATAATTCTAGCCAAGGCCTGAAATAATTTCAGTAGTAAAACAGAGGCCAAAGTACTGTGATCCATTCGTAACACTGCTAAATCAAAACTGGCTTTGGTAATTACTTCTTATTTTGCCTAATGGCCAGGACAGATGGCTCCTTCTCTTCTCTGCTGCATGGGTAAAAAGCAGACAAGTACTTGCAAAGCTATTAAAAAATAAAAGTCATGTGGAAGAATTACTTATTGTAGTTAATAAACCAATTACACTGTTTGAGGAGGTGCTTTCTTCTTCATTTTTCATGGGACTGAAATATTAGCATAAACATTTCCTAGAAATACCATGCCTATTCTACTAAAAACTACAAAATGAAGAACAAAATACTTTTTTTTCCCTCTCCTGCTTTATAACAGACTAGATTGAAACAAGATTTGCCCTCTGGTTAAGTGTGTTGTGCAGCTGGTTATCTTGCAAGTAACAAAAGGGACAGAAAAACAACAACCTTGCTTTGAGAACAGAGCCTGCTCTCACAGGCAGAAGATGCTGTGTTGTGTAAGAGCCATTTAACCAAGTGGAGAAAGGTGATTCGAGGAGCAATGGGTGGGAATTAAAAATCATGATGAATTCAATTTGAAAACACTCAACCAGAGCTTGAGATGACCTCCCCTGAACTGATACAGGCCTAGATTTTGAGAGCCTGAATGTGGTGGCATGGATTTGAGCTACTCTTGCAGTCTACCCTTTACTTCTATTCAAGTGGAACAGAAGAAGGGAAGATGTGCAGGCATAAGTCCTGAACCCTTCAAGGATAAAAGGTTTTGATGTGTTGTGGAAACAGGTGGGCAGGTAGTGGAGCACAAAGACTACTAATGCCCTCCCTGAGGGGAGAGGGAAACAGCAGTGTCCTCAACCTGGATGAGCTACCAGAGATTCATGTGGGGAACAGCTGCTGGGAGGGGTTTTGCTGTGGAGAAATATTCACCTGGGCTTGCACCTTGTTGGACATCAGAGCACTGCACCAACGTGCACACAAGTGCATCCCTAGGAAACCAGGCTTCAGTGCTTCTGCTGTTTATACTACTGCCAAGTTGGTGGAGAGAACAAAGCATACTTTCATCCTGGGAAAGGATACCACAAAGATACCACTGGTTTTCATCCTGTTCTGTGACCTGTGGGCTTCAGCTGTCTCTGCTTCTGAGCTGTTTCCTTTGAATCCAGGTGAGGAATGGGCAGCTCTCAAACTGGGGTGCATCTTCCTGGCCCCTTGGCAGAGAAGGCAGCAAGAGCAGATAGCATATGTCTTAACTTGCCTTAGATTTGCTGAGCTCGTGGCTTTGAGAGTTGTGGGTACTAAGCTGCATATCCAGACAGAAACCATACAGTGCTGGGATGCTCATGGGTTAAAGCTGTAATTCATTAACTAAGCTGAAGTTTGTGTTTCAACTTGAGCCAGCCAACACTAGCAGAACTGAACAGCTTTGGGGAAAAAACACCCCAAAAATATCAACAAGTTATTGACCCTAAATGTGGCAGCAGAGTTGAAAGATTTGGGCCAGTGTAGCTAAAAGAATTTGCTCTTGCTTCATGGCGGCTTGAAGATGGTTTCTGGTGTGCTGTGGGTGGAGAGAGCTATATCCCTTTGCCATCTGTAGTCCTACAGGCTCTTTGCCATTTGGCAGTTCCCATCTCCCAGTTGGAATGGGTTAACACTGTGTGCAAATTCTCAGATCTTCACAAATGCAAACTAAAATGAGTTAGAGTATCTATATATGACTTTTAAAGTCTTGGTAACTTGGTAACTTGCAACTTACTTTGATTTTTTTACAGGCATACTCAGGTTCTGTTTCAAAGTTTCCCACATTGCCACACAGTGCAGCAATGATTGCAGTCTCTAGGCATCAACATGTCCCTCTTCCCAGCAAAGCTAGTATCTCCATGGATATTCGAAATCCTTATGGAAAAGATACTATATCACAAACAAGGTAGGGAGTAGTGTCTCCTAGGAGTTCTTCTTGGACTTGATTTCAATCTGCTCTTTTTTTCTTTTTAATACAAAGTGTAAATTTACCAAGTTTACATATTTTCATTTATTCTACTAAAATGAGCAGAGAACTGAAATGTCACCCAAACTGAGAATAACCTTATAAAATGTCAATCTGAGTTGATACGGAAAAGAGCTATTTCTTGCCATCTTCTGCATAAATGAATCCACCTTCCCGCTCAGCTTTATGGTGGGAACTACTATTGACAACCGCCTCTTCTTGAGCCTTTTTAACACCTGAGAAGTAGGTCAGAGCTTCTCTTTGTAAAACTGAAAGAAGGGCTCATCTGCAAACTTTCTGCTATTAGTGAGCCCTTTTTCTCTTGGAACTCGTGTGCAGAGCAGGTGCCTTGTGTCTCTGCAGGGAAGAGAACCTGATGGTTTTTCCAGACAGATACATTGGCAGGCAATACAACCAACCTAAAAAGGGATAAACCTGGCAAAATTAAAAGCCTGATTCGGTATTAATTATTTAAAAATATTTTTAAAGCATTTGAGTAGAATGTTTGTCTTTGCCACCCTGCTTTTACGCTGCTGCCCCTCTTATGTAGCTGTTTGGGCCAGGGGAGACCTTGTTGCTCTCTACAACTCCCTGAAAGGAGGTTGCAGCCAGGTGAGGGTTGGTCTTTTCTCCAAGCAACCAGTGACAGGACAAAGGGACACAGTCTTAGGCTGCACCAGGGCAGGTGTAGGTTGAACATCAGGAGGAACTTCTCCACAGAAGGTCTGATTAGAACGGGCTGGCCAGGGAGGTGGTGGAGTCACCGTCCCTGGGGGTGTTTAAGGAGAGACTGGACTGGTTGGCACGGTGGCTGGTTGTAGGCTCAAGGGGTCTTTTCCAACCAAACCGACGCCACGATTCCAACAAGGAGAAGACCCCGACCTGCCGGAGCCGCCCCGCCCACCAACGCCCCCTCTGAGGAGGTGCGGCCCCGCCCCGCGCGCACGCGCACAGCGGGCAGCGCGCCGGCCGCCGGGCGCGCTCCCGGGGCAGGCGGGGCGGTGCCGCGCGCACGCGCGCTCCCGCCGCTCCCCCCAACACAAGCCCACGCGCGCTCCGGGCGGGGGCGAGCGGCGCTGTCCCGCCGAGGGACCCGGCGGCCGCCGCGGAGGTGAGGGCAGGGCAGGGCAGGGCACGGCAGGGGTGGGAGGGAGCGGAGCGCTCCGTGGCCGCAGGAGCCGCCGGGCTCGCCCGGAGGGGTCAGCGCCAGCGCCAGGCTACCGGGGCAGTGCCGGTGTAGCGGCGGCTGGAGGGCGGTGAGATGCCTCAACACCCTCCCTCCGGCCGGCGGCTTCGGGTCTGGGCGCTCTCCCCGAGGGTTATTTAGTTATTCCCTGAAGGTTTAAACTGCCATGTTTCGCGCATAGTGCGTTTTTTAATAAAGAGCGGTGGGTCTGTGCGCTCCTGCGGCGGCTGCTCTCCGCTGGAGAGGGAAAAGAGCGGGCAGAGGTGAATGGACGCGCTCCCAGATGTGACCGCCCTGAGAAGGCTTTTAGTTCGTGTGTTTTTCGTCTGTGATAAAACAGCGAGACGCGTGAGCCCCTGGGGAACGCAGAAAGTCTTTGTGGGGTGTAGTTTGCGGTGTGTGGCGGCCTGGCCAGGGTGACCTTCTGAGGCAGGAGGGGCAGCGGGACAGCCCCGCTGGCATCAGCGGTGCCCGCGGCAGCCAAAACCCCGCCACCGCTGGCACTTGTTTGTGAGGTGTCAGGTTTGCTTACAAATAAGCCACTGGGGTTGTTTGTTATTTTTTGTTTATTTTGTTTCTTTTTTTTTGTTTTGTTTTGTTTGGTTTTGGTTTTTTCCCCCTTTTGTGAGCCTACTGCTTCTAAAAGCCTCCTTACCATACACAATTTCATGTCTCACAATGAGCTCAGAAAGATTGGTGTATTCTGATACCTTTTTTTTTTTTCCTTCCCCAAAACAGAGCTCCTCTTCATGCCTTCCAGGTGCTGGATGGAAGCAAGGCAAAACACACCTGCAGAGCTGAACCTCTTCCATTGCTAAAGGTATTTGGTTTTGGTACTGGCAGCCTCCCAGGTAATTGATTTGGGTGCCTTGGACACTTGAAAGTTTCTTGACGGTGATCTTAAAGGTCTTTTCCAACCAAAATGATTCTATGACATTATTTCGTGGTATGAATGCTCTATCTGTAGTGCCCAATGCTTTCAAAAAGGTATTCACAGCTGTGAGGAATTTTCTCTCACCTTTCAGTACCTTCCTGGTAACAAATGTTAAAACACTGGTATAAATTTTATGTGACATCAAATGTGACAATGCAGTGGAGTTTAATGACTATTAATTTTAGAGTTGAAAGTACAGAGGAAGGGAAAATGAAGAAAAATAATTCTTGCTTTAAACTTCAAAAACACTTTTAGTTAGATTAACTTCTCTAAACAAGGCTGCTTGCTAATATGGGTGTATGTTGTGTAGCCTTTTTCCCAGTGACAAATGTGATTATCTGAGGGATCGTTTATGGGGTGTGGAGCAAGAGCAGGAAATGCTTATCTTGCATCTGTATGAAATTAAAAGTTGTCTTCTGAGAAGTTTTTCTCTTTGGTTTAGACCAGCAAGGAAGCTGTGTGGGGTTAGAGGACCTAACTGAGAAACAGTCTGCTAAGAGTTATTGTCAGACATAGAAGAGAGTAAGCAGCTTGCTGTTTAGTAAGTGTCCCTCAGAACTTAACTTACACTGTGTATCTCCTGAATTTAAAAGTGCTCTGGGAGCTGAAGAAGCTTTAAGTACTTCAGTCAAAGTACTGTTGCAAGAAGTTTTCTCCTTTGGAATATGTGTGATGGAGTTTAAAATAATTTTTGCTGCCAAGTTCCTGCTGCACTGTGCTGGAAACTCTTGACTATGAACTGTCTGCCAGTGGTCAGTAGCATTTAAATATCCTGTTTCACTCTACTGGCTGTGGAAGGAGGGAAGATGGTTTTTCATGGAATAAGCAGTTGTTATTCCATGTTGTTCCTGACAAGGCTCACCACTCATTTGTTTGATAGCCCTGTGAAATACACTCTGTTGTATCCTCTCATCCATGTGGCTGTCTTGGAGGGTGTTGTCCTTAAACAAGAAATTAAAAAGATCACAGGGTGGTTTTAAGCCACCTTCAGTTCTAATTTGTTACCCTTGCTTGTTAACTCGTAGCTGGGTCAGGACACTCCTGTTGTTTGCCCTTGTCTTTAGGTGGGGATGATAACAGTTCTTTCTGAATGATAGCTAATGATTTTAAAGGAAGGCATGTGTGCCTGGGGAAATATAGGCAGGCTTCAGGAGAAGATCTCACGTGCACAGCATGTGTGTTAAAATATGCTGTTTTCTCCTACAGGAGAGGGAAGGGAGTGCTGTGTGTTCTCCTCTCCATTAATGTTCTCCCTGCTTCCCTAGCAGTAATCATGGAGAAGAATTTCAGGTGTTCATTTTAAAATGTTGATGCTCCTGTATATTATTGAGAAGATGTTGGAATGGTTTCAAGTTCCTCTCCCTTCATGGAGAATTCAGATTAAATGAAACTAAAAGTTTTAATTTAGGTGGGATGAGAAGGTGACTCTGACAGCTAAGGATGAATTGTGGCAAAGTAGTGCAAAGGTGAAGTAAGGATACTCACTTCTTACATTTGAAATCAATATACTTAATGCAATACACAATGAGTATAAAATAATCTCTCTTGATTTGACACACGTTTGATTTGTCATAAAGAATTGGGCATTCTTCCTCTTCAAATTCTATCTCTCTTGATGTGTAACTTTTGCAGGCACAATCAATCACTATGTAGTTACTTAGTAAAGATAGCTTGGGTTGTTCTGAGCTTCCTGCAACTGTCCAGTTTTTGTGGTATGAGCACCTGCTGAGTGAGTTCTGTTTCATTATGAGCCACATCTACAGAAATCAAAGTGCTGATGGAGAAGGGAGGGTCCAAGAACAATGTGAGACACTGAGTTGGGAGGAAAATTAGACTGAAGTCTATTTCCATTTTGCTTCTTTGTCCAAAAGTCTGGATGTCTGAAACTTTAAAGTGGCTTAACTTTTTTGAGTTCTGAGCAGGCATTTTTACATTTGAAATGTGAGGGTCATGTGTATGAAATCAAGGGATTTGATTTCAGCCGTGGAAAATGCTTTCTTGTGCTCCTGGTGTGTTGGACCCTGTTTGGATGCCTTTAAGACCAATTTCAAGATATGCTTTCACTTGATGCCTTTCTGGCTGCAGTCATGGTGCTCTGTCTTGGCAGGGTGTTGGTCTGGGTTAGGAATATGATAATTCTTGTCCATTAAGAGTAATTCTGTAACTTATATCTAAACTCATTGTGGTTCTCCAATGGTATAACAACAGGAAGTAGAGAACACAGTAAATCCCTTCACTGCTTTTGCAAGACAGTTGAAATTAGGGTAGTGCTGGAAATAACACTGTACTTTAAAGTTATAAGGTCTTTAATGCAGGGGTGTGTCCCTGCTGTGTGCTCATGTGAAGCCCAGCAACAGGTCCTTGCCGTGTCTTGAGACTCTTGAGACCTGAGCATATATAATGATGTTTATGTGATTTCTGAATGTGTGATTGTGTTTCTTTTCAGGTGCAGAACGACCTGGCTCAGGCAAGACCCAGTTTTGAAGCAGGTGGTAATACCCAGACTCTGCTTAAACTGCTTTCTTCCATTGAATTCAGACACACAGGCAAGGTATCATCTTAATAGAAAAAGGCACCTGTACTGTGTTCTCCAAGTGCTTCCTGTACATGTGTGCTTGTTTTCCAAATATACTCCTGCTTCCTTTGGGAAGCAGGTTAGAATGAGAGGGGAGTTACATCTGGGTAGTGGATTTTGGCATGTGTGTATCTGGAGTGTTAGGAAGCAAGATCAAAGGTGATTTGAGGTCTGGATGAAGGGAAACGTGTGATAATTGTTCCTTTTCTTCTTCTCTTGGCTTTGTTTGCAGGTCTTCTTTCCAGCAAAAGGGAAAGGCAGTAACTGCCTTCCCACACAGGCTGTGAATAATGTGTATGTTAAATATTGCCTCAACACTGAATTACAATGATGATAATAAAATTCAGGCCTTCAACAAAACTGCAGCTAAGACAGAAACTTGTTCCCTTTTTGCTTACAGTGTGGATTTTGCTGGGTTGCATTACACTGTGAGCAATAATCCTAAACTGACTGGAGAAGAACAGATCAGAATTTGAACAGTTCCCTTTTTCTTCAGCTCTTGTCAGACTGCAAGTCAGCCAGTAGTTCTTGGAGAACAGTCTGATGGTTATGGTCAAGAGGGATGTAAGAAATGCTTTTTATCAAAGATTTTGGTAGTTTGCTCTGAACACCAAGTAGTGTTCTTCTCCCACCTCCCTGCAACTCATCCACAGTGGATTATAAAGTGGGTGGGCAAGTTGGTTTTGGTGGAAGCAGGTGTTCAGTGCTTGTAAAGTGACAACAGTTACACATTTGTCTTAGACCTGACGTGCCCATGGGCCATTTCCCTCCAGAGCAGTTCATCCAGTCTCTGAGCTCTCTGTCTGGCAGAGTGAGCTGCTTCAGAGCCCACAGTGTCCTTGTCACCAGCAGTACTCCTGTAGTCTGCAAAACTCCTCAGCATGGCTCGGATGGTTGAGGCACACTGTCTTTCAGTGTCACCAGAAACTCTTTGGTTACACAGTCACAGCAAAAAAAAGCATTTCTTCGAAAGCTTGAAAAATCTCTAAAGCGTTTGGCTGTGCTGAGGACATTTTCTTGTAATAACAGCTGTTGCTTAAGGTTCATTATAATAAAGTGAGTAATGAGAGGGAAGCTGTGATGCCTTTAAAGGAAAAGCTGTGTTGACAGAAGTGAACTACACAGTGATGTGAAGTAGCAGACCAGAACAATAAGAATGTAATACAGCAAACATTTCATGCTTTAGTCAGATAGCAAATTTGGTCAAGACTGTAGGTTAAAAACATTAACTTTTCAGTAATTTGGTTTCTGTATACAAGAGTAGTGAACTTCCTGGTTTCAGGGAAGCAGTTCTCTGTAATTTAGGAATTGAGTCAGACTAAGGAGAATTGAAATAATGTAGTGAGCTATTGTACAGCTGACTGTAAATATCATAGCCAACTGGCAGAATGCAGGAGTCAGTTGTGAAAAAATACGACAGCTGTTCTAAGATACAGGATTCACATCCTGTTTTTTTGCTAATTTTTAGTCTGTTACAAGCTCTGAAATGGTGATACTTGAAATAGAATAGAACCTGTCAAGGTGTGACTTGGAGAAAGTCAGGTCATTAAAATTACTTGTTTGACACCTTATGGAAATCCATCAGCTCCTTCAATCTGAGCAGCCCTATCTCTGAGCAGCTTCATGTGTCATTTCAATCCCAGCTCTGAATAACTTCTAAAGCAGGCTGAACTGAAAAAGAGGAGAGCTCTGTAATGCTAGCCTTCTTCTTTGTTAAAATTTGAAACTATATGTGTGTCAGTTTGAGTTAAAAAGAAGCTATTTCTTCAGAAGTTGGTAAAACGTGTTTTTATATTACTGTATTTAAGAAGTCACATATGACATCCATCATGATGATTTCTGAACACATTCTGCCTAAGACTTGAAAATGAGGGTTTACTGTTGTCAAGGGGAAAGGACTTTCAAAATACGTTTGTCTTAAATTTTCAGGTATGTGAGTTCCAAGTGACACTCATAGTAGCTCTTACTGACAGATATTGACAAGAAAAATGCAATGGAGTAAAGAAAAAGTATTTCATGGATTGTTGTGTAATGTTTTCTGCCATGAAGCTTCTCCTGTGTTATACGAGCACTTGAGGAACAGTGAAAGGCGGAAAACCTGCTGTTCACAATCTCTTAAAAGAGAATTGATGGAAGTGTTTTTGTCATTCTTGTTTTTAGGACTTGCTCTTCTTTCATTACCAGTGTTCCCATAATTACACTATTTCTGCAGATTTAGTTTTTTCTGTAATATGAGATCTTTAATACTGAATTCACTCAGAAATCCTCCTGGCTGTGAAATGCCTTAGCAGCACTTTGCTGCTGCCTTGAAGATTTAGAGCTGAGATTTTAAACTGTTAGGGCCAACTTGGCAGGATGTGACTGGTGTGGTGAAGTGCTCATGTGAGAGTAGTGTGGAATCATTTAATCTTTCTGGAGATTGGTTACCTGTACAAAGTGTGTGGCAATGTTTTTATTTAGGCCTTCAATAACAATATGCGGGTATTTTTTTTCTTCTTTATTATCTTCCATCAGTGAATTGTTATCTCTGACTAAGCTCTTGTAGTATCTGCAGCTAGTAATGTAGGGGGAAAAAAGTATCTAGATGCCATAAACACTGCTTGCTTTGGAGTGTAAATTATCCACTGATCTGTGGTTTAGAAATGCACATTATGGTTCTGTGAGAAATGATTTTCTTTCTGGCCATTTGGCAGCATGAACTGACCTAGATTGCTCCTCTGACCTGTTAACTCCTGTGGTTGCATTTTCTCTGTGTGGTTTGAAACCTCCCCACACCTTCCTGCTGTTTTGAAGGCTCATTTTCTTAAGCTGATTAGAAAAAAATGTATTTGTGAAAGCATAAAATAGCTCAGAGGCCAGTGCCCTTGGGAGGGCTGTAAATCCTGTCTGGTATCAGGGCATGTGTTCTGTTGTGGGCAGCTCATGGTGGTTGTTGATGAGGTTATGCCTGTGCTTTGCCTTCCTATGCTGGGAGAGGAGGTTTCAGTATAGATGCATAGTTGTTTCCTCCTGTTTTTACCTTAGTTCATCAAACCTCCCCAGAACTATTAATTAGCACCCAAATTGTCTTTTTAGGTTTCCTCTGATATTTAGAGGGGAGGTGGCAGCCTGTGATGAAGACAAGCAGAGAAACTTTTGGATAGATAAGAAAATAAACACACAAGAGCATGTGCTTTTTCTCCTAAAGTAATAGATTGTTAAAGTCACTTCTGTGTTCTACCAGAGATGGTCAGCAGTCAGCCTGTCCCCATAGCAGACAGTGGGAAAAGGAAAAAGAAAAAAAGAACCAGAGCCACAGATCACGTCCCTGGGAAGTTTGAAGGTTGGTGGCAATTTATAAGCTTTAAATTGTAGTGGTCTGCTTTGCCTCTGCTATTTTTCTCAGTTTTGTTAGCTAAACATTGCTTTTTGGCAAACATTATAAGCTGACACTTCTGTTTTTCCTTATCCCCCACGTTCTGGCTTTCAGTCTTTTTTTTTTTTTTTTCCCCTCTTAGTGGTGAAATCTGAGTCCTATTCATAATCTGTTTTGATATGGGTTTGGGTGGTTTTGTTTGTTGGGGTTTTTTTGTTTGTGTGGGTGGGATTTTGTGGGTAGGAACAGTGCTGATGTCAAAATGATTGAATTGTTGTGAGCACAAATAATGTGATGCATTTTAAGTAAAATATGGTTCAGTTAGACAAAACTGATCAGTATAAAACTTCTTGCTGGGCAAGTAGCATTGTCAGGTCCTTTGCAAATAAAGGTGGTAGCAGCCCTCTAGGTTTAAACCTTAAATTCTTCTAGGTTTAAGTGTTCAAATTTAAGTTGTACTTAAAACACTATCTCTGCAAATAGATTTTGTATGATAGGCATTTTTCTGATCAAGGAATGAAATGTTTTCCACCTGAAAAAAATTGTTTCTGAGTTTTACATAAAGACAAGGAAGTTGGTTGAGGTCCTAGCAATTGCTGAGATATTAAACATTTCTTGTAGGAACAGACTTGCAATTTTGATGCTGGAATGAAGTTTAATTTTAATTTTTCTGGAATTTGAAAGAGGGAAGTGAAAAATGAAGCATAGTTAGGACTGGCATACCTACTTTAATACTGCATAAATCTGAGGGATGCTTATCAGATAAATAGCTTGTCTTGACATTATTCCCTGAAATGTGTCCTTTCTGCTGGCTTTCTTTGGCAGACTTGTACAAGCTGACTGCTGAGCTGCTTGGTGAGGGAGCATATGCTAAAGTTCAGAGTGCTGTCAGCCTCCAAACTGGGAAGGAATATGCAGTGAAAGTAAGTATAGAGTAAAAGCAACATCACTTCTGTCTGTAACATGTCTTCTCCCTCCTTGTATCGCAGTGAAAACCTGTAAGAGAGTGGGTAATAGCAAAACCTTTTAGGAAATTTTTAATGCTTGAAATGAGCCTGTTTTTATAACTGTTGAGATAACCTGTCATCTTAAGTGTTGTGCCTCCAGAGTGAACTGTTGTACAGCTGCAGACAGAAGTCACAAACAGTAAATCACTGTGTGATGTGTGATCTCAGGGCAAGCTTTCCTCTCATGCCCTGATTTGATTTTAGTCCTACCTTTATCTCTTCTTATGAAAGAAGAGGATGAGTCATTGTACAGCATGACCTACCAAACAGTGCAAGCTTTTAGGTGCTGCTCTGAGTTTAGAGAGCATCAGTTACTGCCACTACTTCATGTAAAGCTACCTCTTAATTTTAGATAGAGGTGAGTCTTCTGTAATATCATTATGTCAAGTGTTGGGGCTCACTTACAGATTTGTGGTTATCCTGAGTCCCCCATTTAATTACAAACACAAATAATAGCACTAAGGAGGCTTTATGTTCAATATTATTCAAAAACCATAGGCACAAAATTTTAATTGCCTTTAAAAGTATAGTTCTGTAGATGCTATAATTTTGTCTGTACTTCGTAAAATTGTTGAAGTTGCAAGTCTGAAATAAACAAACCACTGCATTCTGAATTTGATGTGATCGGATACCAAGTCCCATGAAGTATCAGTGAATGGTTGCCTGTTCTGCACCAGAGAACTCAGGGTGTAAAAATAAGATCCTAATACTGGATGTAGATGGTGGTGATACTTGTGGTAATGTCATGAACTTTGAGTTTATGTAGCAATCACTCAGACTTGGCCTCTGTGGAAAGCCCTTGTTCTTGTCCCCTTTCAGCCTGAGGACTGTGTGAAGGAAGGTGACTTCTGAAGGGCTCTGAGATTGAATGTATGTTTTCTTTAATACATTTAGCTCTATTATTGGGTCTCCATAAAGCTTGCACTATGAACCAAGCTCTCATTTTGTGGTGAATTTGGTATGTTTTGCTTAAATGCTTATAATGACAAATCTCTTCTTTTTTTTGACTGTTCAGTGTCTGATGTGACTCAAATCTATTTTTATTAGAACTCCAAAGGATATCCTGTTCTGCACATTGCAGAGTTAAAATGATGCAAGAAAAAGCTTGTGGTAACTGGTCAGTGGCTGTGTAACATGTGAATTTAGTTCCTTTCTTCTCTTCCTGTCTTGATTTCTCTTGTCCTTCGAATGCCTTCCAGAGCTCTGCTGACTCTGCTCTGCTCTGTAAATAAACGCCAGTTGAGAAATTAAACAAACAAAGGTGGACTGTTTATCTCTGGTGGGTATGCCTGAGATTCAAACCTTGGAGCAGTTACCTAATTCCAGAGCTACCTGCATAGTTCCTGCAGTCATTTTTCAAATCTGAGTTCTTAACTCTTTTCACAGATCATTGAAAAAAATGCTGGGCATAGTCGGAGTCGGGTTTTTCGTGAAATAGAAACGCTGTACCAGTGTCAGGGTAACAAGTAAGTGTAGTTTTGTCTTTGTTTATTTAAAATATCTTTTTTTTTTTCAAATTTTTAAACCTCTTATGTGTGGCATGGTTAGAACCTTTGCAGTGGTCTCCTTAAAACCAGTTGAAATTTAGACTTGACCTATTCAAAATAAGAACTTTCCCTTCTTTTACCTGTGGAATTTAGGGCAACTATTTACAGATTAAAATTTATATAACTCAATTACCAGCCAGGTCAGTGTAGCCTGAATGTGTCTCAGTGAGGAATGGCTTTTGTCCAAATGAGGAATTAACATTTTGACTCTCTCCCCTGTGATTTCACCATCAGCAAAAGCTGACCTGATAGCAGCTGCTTTTGAAAGGAGGTCTTGCCATACCTTTCCCTAATGTGTGGCTCATCCTTCTCTCTGTGTCAGCCTTTCTGCTTTTGCACTGGAACTCTTAGATCAGCCAAAAGCTAATTTAGTTCTCATTTTGATGTGTGCTGACTTCATGTAGCCACAGGATGAAGCAACTTTAAAGCTGCTACTCGTGTCTGAAGAGTGGGTAAAACTGTGCAGGCACTGGCAGCGTGCTCTGAGAGCTCTGTGATGAGTTTAAGCCAATTCTGAAGCTACTTTTAGATGTGGCTGTTAACCTAGAATATATACAATAGCTGTTATCTGTATTACAATTATGCAGCTTAATTGAGCCTTTTTTAACAAATTTGTAACATAACATACAGAAATAATGTAAAACCAAACTTGTTTACCAAACTCATGGGTTTTTGTTGTGCTGTAGAGGAGCAGATTATGTCTGTTCTCTTGTGAGGTTAAGAGCATATGGTCATCCACTACATAACTGATGTAAAACTCATGTAAAACACATGCAGAATTTGGGTTTTGTATGTACTATTAAGTGTAGAAAATTCTGACTTACATGTTTGACATTCTCAAGGAAACATGAGGTGTTTGTGCTGCAAAGACTTTACGTGAGCTGAACAGGAGTTAGTCTAAAAATAGCAAGTAAGGTGCTGGATTTAATAACCTGTTGACAGATGCCTGTTTCCTTTGAGCCCTGTGTGTTTTGCTTCGTGATTTCCAGAGAGAAAGAATGCCAATTTAATTTTTTTTTTTTTTAATTACTGCCTTCGGCACAAATGCAATGTTTTAAATTATTAAATACAACCTATTACCAATTATCTTCCTGTCAATTGAGCAGCAGCAGAATCTCACAATCCTGTCTGATTTTGGTGTTTGGCCTGTTTCCCACAGTTAAATTTCGGTGTGAGTTGGAAATGTGGTTTGAATGCCATGGGCAACCAAAGCAACTTGTTTAACTAGAACTTTTATTTTTGGTTACTTCTGGCACTTCCTAATTATCCGTGCTGAAACTCTTTATTTCCGTGTGTACACTCACTGCTTGTTTCTTCTATTTCCCTTTTTTTTTTGTTTCTTTTTTTTCAAGGAACATTTTGGAGTTAATAGAATTTTTTGAAGATGACACAAGATACTACCTTGTCTTTGAGAAGCTGCGAGGAGGTACTGGGCCTTTCTTCATTGAATCATTTTAGTCCTGTTTGTCTCTGTTTTAGAGTAGCAAGCGAAGAGCTTGTTTAAAATGCTTGAGAATTTGAAGACAAGAAGTAGAGGAAATATTATACAAAGCTCGAAGTATGGTTACTCTTGAATATTGATGGGTCTGGTCATGCATTTGCAATCCCTTTCTGTAGTTAAGTGATGGAAATGTCAGCTCTGGTAAAGTGGAAGATTTGAAATATATTTAGTAGGTCACAGACCCTTCAGGCAAGGGGAGACACACAGTGTGTCAGGTATTATGCATGATCCTAGTACAGCATTTATATACTCCAGTAGCCTTTTCCCTTGATGTAGAATTGACTCTGTTTGCTGAAACTCATGGAGCACTGTTAGGAAAATCATCTTGCTCCTCCCTGGGGTTGCTGTAATTGTGCTTGTGGGTGTTTGAGGGCCCATCACCTGAGCGTGAGTGGTCACTGAGCTCCAGCACTTAACACTCACCTGGGGAATGAGAAAGCTGCATCAAGCACTTCATGGACTTTCTCACATTTCTCTGCATTGAGTATAATTACAGTACCCACTAATTGCATGGCTGTGCAAGACCATGAGTTAAGCATGGCCAACCCTTCAAAGAAAAATGGAGCTTCTAAAGGAGTGCAGTTCTGTCCTGAGAACATCATCTATTGTCTCTGGTGAAGAAGTTTTTCAGTAGCAAACTGTGCAAGAAATACAAATTCTTTCTGCATAGATGGAGAACTGTTTTTAAAAGAGTAAGACTGGTGTTACTTACGGTGTTAGAGCATAATTTGGGCTTTTCATTTTCAACTTTGCCTTCCTGTAGCTTTGGTAACCAAAGGAGCTCTGCTCCACTTTCATCTGTGTTCAGTTCTCTATGATATGCAGAATCCCTTTGATATCCTTGTCTGACAGCATTTTATAATTGAAAGAGTTAAAATCCAGCTGCCTATACTGAACTTGCATGACTTTAAAGTATTTCCCCCCTTTTTTTCCCCTCTAAAATGTGTTTTGGGAGGTGCTATATAATGCTTTCTCTGAATGCTGGAGAGATGGGAACAACTGTGGCAGGAGTGCCCTGCTATTCTTTCTTTGTGAGAATGTGGGCTGAATATAAAGTCAGTAGAATATGTTTTCATTGATATTGATATAATTCTTATCTGAGAGAGTTTGAACATCAGGTCTATTCACAAAGGTAATTTGAAATAAACCTGCTGAGTGAAATGAGCACTTCAAGTGGCTCAGGATTGTTTCCTGCAAAGTGTGGGGTCTTTTCCACAGGGATGGAAACATTGAAGAACTGTTACTGCTTTCTAAAGGTTCAAAGAACAGCTGTACCAGGAAAACCCTTTGAAGTCTGTACTTTAAGAAATCTTTAGCAAAAAAGAAAGTGTTTTTTTTTTGGAAGGGTAACTTTTTATATTTGAAATCTAATAACCAGGTGTAAAGGGGCCTTCCTCCACCCACCTGACCCAGCAGTCAGGAGTCTTTTGTCCATCTCTCTTTTTTTTGACTGTCTTTCCCTCTCTGAATCCTTGCTGTGGAGGAGTGGCAGTAGCATTGATGTTACAAGAATAGGAATTACCCAATGGGATATTTCCTTCCACATCTAGAACCCAAGAATAAAAATGAAATCACCTGAGAGAGAAAATGTCCCATGTACTGGGGCTAATAATAAGTGCCAGTTACTTCTTGAATTTCTCTGCCTGATTGCTTTTACAAAATACCTCTCTCAGTAAGAAAATGAAAGGCAGTTGTAAGGCTATTTAGGGGTCTTGGATCTCTGTGGACTGCACATAATCAGTTTTTTAAAGACATTTTTAATCTTTTGAAAGGTTGAATGAATTCACTTAAGGCAGATAAGGAATCAAACCTCCCTTTATTCTTTTTTAAAGGGATACCAGTGGGGCTCTGCCTGCAAGCTCCCAGCCCTTCAGAATGTTCCAATTAGAGATGTCCTTTGTCAGAGTTCATATCCTTGGGCAAATTTTCCCTTAAGTCAGTGTGTGAGCCTTGCCTTGATGTCAGTGGGAAATTTAATGTGTATTTAAAGGTCGAATCTCTTTTTACTTTGATGGTGTTGAGGCACAAAATGTGCATGCTTGACTTTCAGGGCAGGGTTTCAATGGTGACAAAATGAGGAGAGTTTGATTGAGCATGGCCACCCCGTGACCTGGGGTAGGTTGGGTTTTTCTGAAGTGCTCATGTACCCCCTTAGCTGATGTTTGAGTTTTGATATTTGCCAATGTAGGACCGTTGGCAAGTCTTTACTGTCCCAGTGTGTGGAAAACAGACCAGCCCTGTGCTGGGGCAGTAAAAAATGATTGCCTCTCATGCTGTGCTTCTACTAGAGAGCCACACTGTTTCAATATTGTGTTCTAGCACACTTAAGTGTTGAAGCTGCTCAGTTGGACCTTTTTCTTCTTAGTTATTCCCCTGCTTGGTCCTTGGAAGTTGCCTGCTGTGAAAGGCTGTTACAAAATATGAGAAATGGGGTTATGGGTTCGTGATACTTGGAACTGGTTCAGGATTCATGCTGAGGTTTTCCCCTTTCACCTGTTGCTCTGACAGGTTCAATCCTGGCCCACATACAGAAGAGGAAGCACTTCAACGAGCGAGAAGCCAGCAAAGTGGTGAGAGACATTGCCTCTGCTCTGGATTTTCTTCATACAAAAGGTAAGAGGAGGCTACCTCCATCTTTACTAGTTGGTGTTGTACACTTAGGTTATGAAGCACATTTATCTGTAAGTAGTCAGCCTTTGCTGGCCATTACAGCGATGCCAGATGACTTAAGCTGTTTTACTCTATAATATTATTTTCATAATGTGGTATTTTAAGTAATTGCCTGTGTTAGGATGGTAAAGGCTTTTCAAAAAGAAAAGTTAAATCAGCATCCAGGGAGAATTAATATTAGGGTTGAGTCTGTTTGCTTCTTCTTGTTACCTAAGCCACCATGTAAAGGTTGTTCAAAAGGGAGCTAATGTTCTTTTTATTTTCCTCCTCCTTCAGGTCTACAGAGATACTTTGCTGTATTTATTCAGAACTTCTGCTGGTTACCAGACCCATTTGTTTATAGTAGCTTTTGGTCTCCACAATTAGACCCCCCACTGTTAAATTGAGAGACCTACAGTGAACCACAGTCCTTGTTTGAAGCTGTCCTCATTTCATTTGGAATTTGCTTTGATTTAAAAGCAATTCTGTTTGTAGAAGGTTTTTTTTATGTTAAAGTGTTTTCCTCCTGCTTTTTCTACTCGAGAGTACTTTTGTTTCATTTCAAAATTTCTGTGTGTTATGGTCATCCCACAGTATATGTTCATGTTCAGTGTGATGGATCCCTTTGAAACCTTTCCTATGTCATGATTATTTGGTCTTGCAGCTTCAGTTAATGTCACAGTGACTCCCTCTTGAGTAGAATGGCATGTAATTGGAGGCTATGTTTATTGGCTGTTTGTTTTGATACAGTTTTTCTCCTCCTGTATTTTGCCTTTCTGATCAGACAGGTAGATCTCAGCAGATCTGCATTTGCTGCCTAAGTTATTTAATACTGGCCCCAGTTCCATGAATGTTCAATTGCAGTTTGTGCTTGTAGGTCACAGGACTGCTGATGTGCTGAGTTGGAATCACAGCACTGGTACCTCAGCAGTGCTCTCTTAAAAGAGAAGTGTAGCAATGCACGGGGAATAAAGTGGTAAACCTGAGAAATATGGATCTTGTCACATGTTGTGACTGTTAGGAGAAGTTAGTTTCAATGTGAAATCAACCTTAGTTTGGACTAAGATTTTGGTAATCTTCATAGCCTGTCTGTGTGATAACTCAACTTTAAACCTTCAGAGCAGGTACTCTTTGAATACCTCTGTTTAGAAGATTTTGACTTTGAGATATGGGGCAGATAAGAAACATCAAACTTAGCCTGAACCTATAGAGAAATTCTTATTTGATGTGTTAGGGTTTCTTAACAGTTGAAAGTCCAGGTACCCTGTTCAAGGAAGCTTAACATTGACTCAGCTAATACCTTTCTGTAGTTCTCTCTCGGGTTTTAGTTTTAATTCCCCTTTCCCCGAACAAGACGAGAGTGATTCATTAAAATGGCTGTAGAGCAGCAATCTGCTTTCTTGTTGTTTGCTGTGAAGTGGGGCAGAGGGGACATGGCTTGCAGAATGGGCTACAGCAACATCCCCCTTCATTTTGTTGTTCTCGTTATGGTTCTTCCGTGTGACATTAAAATAATTAGTAAGTAGCACACAGAACACTGAAGTAAACAGGAAATTAAAGCAGTTTTATTGCACAGCTTAATGGTGAAGTGCTACAGCTAAATGCTTTAAAAAAAAAATTTGAGTGAGGACAACTAATTCTTTTGCCAGGGGTAGTTTAAAACTCAGCTGGATGATAATGCTGCCTTACACCCACTTGGGACGTGTGTTGCTTTATTGCTAATAATCCGCTGGAGGAGTGTTTGAAGGCAGTTGTTTTCTCAGTGCTGCGTGCAACAGCGAAATAAAACGTTACGTAATCGGACGTTTGAATTCACACAATGATACAAAAAGATGTTTTTGGCAAGCCAAGCCAACTGTTGGGGAGTTTTGTCAGCCTTGTTGCTGTAAATGTCAGCACAGGCCATCTTGATGGATTCATTGTGCCATCGTCTGTGCCGGAGCAATGTGAGCTGCATCATTAGGAACGCTCCGATTCCTTTAGATCAGTGCTGTGCTGTTATGTTTGAAGTCATGTCTTGTGGACTGTGCTGAAGAAAAGACATTAAGAACTCCCTTACCTAGAGTTTGGTGGGATTTTCTTTCTCGTGCTCTGAAGTAGTATGAGGTGTGCTTGGAGTGTAATTTTTTAAATCAAGGCTAGAGTGCAGTTAAATTACAGCCAAGTTGCTCATTTGATTTGATTTTTTTACCTCTCATTTTCTACCTTCCAGTTAAATGGAGAACTACCAGAAATTGTGTGTTTAGGCATTTGAAGAACTGCTTTGACAACACAGAACCAGCTTTGCATGTGAATTACATGGATAACTTTGTGCTTCCCTGTTAGGTTTGCCTATTCTGATAGCAGAAGAATGAAGAGGCCCTTTGGTTGTTTTCTTTTAGCTTTTCTTCTTCATCTCCCACTGAACCTTTAATTTTTCTTTTGCTTCAGCAGTGAGTGTGTATGTCAAAGGGATATTTTCATCTGTGAACTCAGGGGTTTTTTTGTGGGGCAGAATGTCTCAAATATTGTCTGTGCTGGTAGGAGTTCAGCAAACCACCAGTTGATCCATCTGAAAAGAAGGACCTTAATGTAAAAGGCACAAAAACCTTTTGATTGAACTGTGTAAACAGGTAAACTTTCATACAGGTTAGTCATCCTAATAATCTGGTTTTAATTAACATAATTAATTTGGGCTAAGCCAAGAAGTTCCAGTATTAGCAGGTTCTTATTTGCTTGACAGACTCTCATGTGCAGTTAAGGATGATAAAGGTATAGCAGGATACAACAGTGACTTTCAACAGATCCAATTAAATTATTATATTTAAGAGGGCAGGTGTGTGTAGCATGCTCAGACCTAGAATACTTCCCAGGCCACCTTCTAATAAAGAGAAGTTGTGAGAATAAAGCATATGTATTCTCTCTGATATACATTTGTACTCTCTGTTTAGGTATTGCTCACAGGGACCTGAAGCCTGAAAACATCCTGTGTGAATCTCCAGAAAAGGTGCTGCTCTGGTCTCTTAACCTTCTGCTGTATTTTTTTAACTTGGTTTCCAAAAAAAGTCCTTGTGTCTTTTCTCTTCTTGAAAACTTTTGAACTCATTATTGAATGTCAACTAAATGTAACAGAACTGAAGCTTAAAAGAGACTGAATTCTTCTTTGAGCTGTGAAAATGTGAACATCTGGCTGAGAGATAAAAAGCCAACTGGCCTTTAGAGGGGTCATGGCAATTCCAGCCTATCACCTCATCTGTTCTGAACCACTGCCCACATGGACAAGCAACATTTACAGGGCAGCTGGTCACATTATGTGACCAGTTCCCAAAGTGCCCTGCTATGTACTGACACTTGCCTAACCAAATAAAAAAATTATGCAGCAGGATCAGATGCTGGCAGTGTGGGCAGAGGAGGTGAACGAAATAGCTGTGAGAGACTGGGTTTCATTAGGTACTTGTGTTCTGTCCTAGGATCTTCCACTTTCTACATGGAATATTCATATATATTGCATTAATCCCAGTCTTCCTGACCTCTTATTGTTTTGTCTTTGTTTTTAGATATCACCAGTAAAAATATGTGACTTTGATCTTGGTAGTGGGGTGAAGCTGAACAGTGCATGTACTCCAATAACTACTCCCGAACTGACAACGCCGGTGAGAGACCTGCTGTGGCTTTGTGCTTTTTTTGTTTTTGTTCCACAATAAACCAATTTTTCTTACCTCCAGAGGAGAGCTTCCAAAGGGCTTGCTGCCACTACGCCCAGTGGTAAATAGTTCATTTCAAGTGAGTGTGTACATGTGATAAATACTGTCTTGCCTTCCCAGTCATAGAACAAATATACAGAAGCACAGGAGCTCACCTTATTAATTCTCCTGTTGGTCCTGCTCATCCCTTACACAATCAAATGAGGAAGCTTTTCATGCACACTTTTTGTGTGCTTATGGACAGAGTTTGAACCCTAGTTTTGTGTTCATTTCCCCATGTTCGGGTTCTGTAGCTAAGACCCGTGAGCTAAGGGGAATGCAAGCTCTATAATCAGTGTGTGCCTTTATAATACACTTTAGTTTGAAAAACTACAGTCCTGTACTTTTGTCATTACTGTGAAAGAAAAATCTGACAGTGTTCAGGAGTCTTACAGAAATCACTGCCCGTGATACACTTGTTTACTTTCTGAAAATTCTGATAATTAATGGAGAAGATCTAAAAACCTGAAAGATGTAAATGAATATTTTGACCTTGTATTAGGAGATCCTAGTCATATGGAACAGCTAATGATGCTGCTAAAAAATAGTAGGAACTCCTTTGCCTTCTGTTAGGTCTCTGTATTCCTTTACACCTGAAATGTGTTAATTTTTTCCTGTGCTCACAAAATGTTTCAAAGCTCTTGGTAACTCCTTAGCAGGAATGCATCAGTTGGGACTTGGCTTAACAAAATCAGACCAGCAGTGAAAGGCAGCAGTAAACTTCAGTAGTCTCTGATGCCTGATTCT
Organism: Neopelma chrysocephalum; assembly: GCF_003984885.1. Classification (NCBI taxonomy): domain Eukaryota; kingdom Metazoa; phylum Chordata; class Aves; order Passeriformes; family Pipridae; genus Neopelma; species Neopelma chrysocephalum. Next base: position 2,918,492 of record NW_020897721.1, read on the forward strand.
GCTTTTAGACCAGTCCAGTTGGAATAAAGAGAGAATGATAAACCTGAGTCTTGTTTTGATGTGATCCTCCCTTTGAAAAGTTGCTTGAATTTGGTTTCCTAGTGTGGGTCTGCAGAATATATGGCACCTGAAGTGGTGGAAGTGTTCATGGAGGAGGCCACGTTCTATGACAAGCGGTGTGATCTGTGGAGCCTGGGAGTGATCCTCTACATCATGCTCAGTGGTTACCCCCCTTTTGTGGGCAACTGTGGCACAGACTGTGGCTGGGACAGAGGAGAAGTCTGCAGAGTTTGCCAGGTGAAATGTGCATGTCCTGGGCACATGGGGAGAGCAGAGTTTGCCTGTGAGCTTAGGGTGTAAGACTTACCATAATGTCAGCAGTGGAGAGCTGAGTCTGTGACCCAGGCAGTTATTTGGGACATGATCTCTCACTGAGAAGTGAGGGTGGTAATACAGAAGCTGAGGGATGTCATTTTCCAAAGTGAAGTCGGGCAACTGCCTCTCTTTCCTCCTGTTGTGAGATCTCAGAGCTTCTCCTCATCCTCTCCCCCACCCTGCAATCCTCCTGTGTTCTGTAATCCTTGATCTGGTTTATGGTAGTCACGGGAATTCCTAAGATCAAGGTTGAGCCCCAGAAGAGTCAGCATGCAGGGCCTGAACTTATTCTTTCTAAAACCTGAGTACTTTAGTTGCCCTCTTATGATGGGGATCAGGAGGGGGAAGGTGTTTTCAGCACACAATGTATTGTGTCCATCTTAGGATGCACTGAATCACTGTGGAGCTGCCTGTTGCTCTCCATTGCTTCCATAAGGAGACTGGATGGTTTCAGTTTGCACCCTCCATCTGAGGAGTCTTCTGGTTACGTTGTATTTCAATTAAAAAAATTTTCCATCACTAGAACAAGCTTTTTGAGAGCATCCAGGAAGGCAAGTATGAATTTCCTGACAAGGACTGGTCACATATATCCTCTGAGGCCAAAGATCTCATCTCAAAGCTGCTGGTTTGTGATGCCAAAGAACGACTTAGTGCTGCTCAAGTTTTGCAACATTCATGGGTTCAAGGAGTACGTATTCCCCTTTATCTTATTTTAAGTGTTATTCTTCTTGCAAAGTGACAAACAAGCTGTTCCCTGTCTCTGAACTTCTAATAGATCCATTGTGTGTTTTAGTGCTTGTATCTTGATTAATTAAATGATACACAGCGGCTTTATTCTTTCAGTGTGGTAAATATTTGGTTGAATCTGTCAACCTCTAAGTGTTTGGTTTGGGTTTTCCTAATTATTGCTTTGTGCATTTTAAATGGATTTCTTGTGAATACCAAGCTCTGCAGTAAACAGATTATTGTTTTACTCTTTAATACAGGAATGCAGAATGCTGGTAGATACAGTTTTATAAGAACAGCAGTGTCCTCTTTTGCTTCAGTTTCCTGTTCAGGAAACAAGGAATAGACCCTCTGGAGGGCTTCCAAAGCTGTAGTCTTTTACCTGCAAGCTGTGAAATCATCTTGTGAGGGGAGACAGATTATGAAATATATTTTTTAAACAAACAGGGATTTGTAAGCCCACAGTGAATTAGTTTACGTGCAATTTCTGTTAGTTGTAAAGATTTGGGGAAGTTACCTGATTTGTCACTCTCTTGGGAAAGCTTTCTAATATGTAAGTAACTTTTCTTAACTGCTTCTTCTAGCAGGCTCCTGAAAGGGGATTGCCTACCCCTCAAGTTCTTCAAAGGTGAGATTCGTTTTCTAAATGTCTGTAAACTTGGTCAGGAATAATTACTGAAAGAATGGATGAGAGCTAGGAGTTGACAAATCAGGGGGTAACATCCCTGATTGAGAATGGAACTTCCCAAATGTGCAGCAGTAATTTTGTTAAGAACAACAGAAATATTGAAGCTTGGAATTTTCTTTATGATCTAATCTTGCTTGTTTGTGGGGAAGGCATTAGAGGGGATTCCTGCAGTGCAGTGTGAATCTTAGACAGGAAATAATGATGGTTTTGGCAGTTTGCTGCCCAGGAGGGAGAGAAAAAGGCATAAAGGCGTGTGTTATCCAGAGAGACTTTGTGATGGGTGAATAATCATCATAAACAGACTCAGATCCGACTTTCGTTGTACTTGGTGGTAATCACAGTATCCATATAACTGTGAGCAGGACAAGCCTCATTTGAAGTGATTTGATGGCAGATTCTGTTTGCCGGGGAGCCTGAGTCACACATCTCTATTTCAGTGTCTGCCATTTGTGGTTCTGGGTGGTTGTTCCCATCAGAAATGTATTTCCTCAAGCCACAGGTGTAGTTGTAGTGGTCCTGCAGTCCTCTGAAGAACGACAGCAGTATTGCCCCATAAGCCCATCCTTGGATAACACATAGAAATTAGTCTCGATATCTCAGGTGGCTTCCTGGGTTTACACTGGAAGTCCTTGGCAGAAGGAGGACTGGAACTGTGGCTGTTTCCAAAACCCCAGAGTGTTTGTCTTGTATTGCTGGATAGATGCAAATATTAAGTGGTCATTTTCCCTGCTGTGTTCGATGTTTCCATAGGAGAAATAAACCTGCCGGGAAATGGCTCTTCTGGTGTGAGAGTAACCAGGTGAAGTGACTGGGTCTGTGTTGTAACTGCTTCCTCCTTTTCCCTTGGCAGGAACAGCAGCACAAAAGACCTGACCCTCTTTGCTGCAGAGGCCATAGCCCTGAACCGCCAGCTGTCCCAGCACGAGAGCGAGCTCAGCGCGGAGCAGGACGGCGTCGCCCACGCCGTGTGCTCCATGAAACTCTCCCCTCCCTCCAAGTCCCGCCTCGCCAAGCGCAGGGCAATGGCACACGCCACCAAAACCAGTGACTTCCAGCCAGTTCCTCATAAAGCCTTCTGAACTCCTCTCCTGCTGCAGATGGCAAGATCAGTCTGTGTCCTTATTTGGATTTTCGGCGCTGGTAAAAGCTTCTCCGCTCCTGACACTTTGATTAGAAGCTCGCTCTTGTGATGTGACTTGTAACTTTAAGGGGACAGCTTTTTATGGGAATGTTTTTTGCCTGTCAGATTTAGTGCATTAAGATAATTTAACTGATCTTTTTAAACTGCAGAAGATGGGTTTGCTGCTGTATTATCTGAGGTGATAAATCACTAAGTTTTCCTCATTTTCTTCTTAGAAGAGCACACTTTAAAATGCAAACTTGAAAATATCAGGAAATAATGCTTTGCCTAGCAGAGCATCAAGCCTCTCCCTGCCAATGGCTGCTCTCCTTGATGGCACATCCTGAAGGTGCTGCTGTTCCTGTCAGCAGCAGGGACTGTTTTCAACCAACAGTGCCCCTCTCTCTTTCTGTAGACTCAGGAAACAAAGGTGGTGACTGGGTGGATCTCTGTCTGCATTACCTGCACTGGGCTTAAATTGAATGAGGATGATACTGTAAAAATGCAAGGATTGCTCAGGCTTCTAGAGATGAAGAAGACCCGGGTAGTTTTTTATGTTGTTGAGAGATTGTGTGTCAGCATGTGGGGTGAAAACTGGGAGGGGTGGGTTTTCATCTGACATCTCTTTGCTCTTAACTGAAATGTGCTCCATATCGTCTCTTTTTTTCATTTTCTGGGGTTTGATGTTCATTATGTCCCCTTCAAACTGTTACATTCTTAATTCTGATAACCACAGTATAACAGACTGTTTGTGTAACAGTTTACATTTACTATTAGGTGGGTTTTTTAATATTCATGTGGGATTTTATTATATTAAGGCTGTCCTAAGTTATACTTTCCTTTCTGTAAACTTGTATTTCTCAGTGACCTTTTATGTGTCCTGCCTGGGCTTCCTAATGTGAATGGACAGAATTCAGTGAATTTTGGTGTGTGAATAATTTAGAAATGCCAAATGCATTTTGTACATCTGTACAAAAATGGTGTTGCAGCCGTTGGGTTCTGCCTCCTGCAGTGATCTCAGGCTGGGTATCTGGATTTGTGCTCCCAGTTTTAGTACTGTGGTGCACTGGGAGTCAGGAACAATTTAGAAGGGTTCTGGCTGAAAAGCTGAAGATTTTGAGTGACCAAGGGGAGGTGTCCATGGAGAAGGACATGGATGTTGAGCACTTTCTAAAACATAAGCTGTGAAAATTGGGCCACTAAGATGCCCGACATGATGCACCTTAACTTGCCAGCCCTTTCTGAAACCCTTTGCCAGGGCTTTGTGTGCAGAGAGGTGAGGAGGAGGCTCCCAGGTGTCAGCACAAAACCCTCCCAAGCAGAATGAGAAGGAATAAAGTAGCAGATGCAGCAAGCACTTGGAAATTGAAAGGTCAAAGCTGAATGTCTTTGCATGGCCTATTCAGAGTGGTTTTACATTATCTTTTATTGGTGTGCACATGGCTATTTTTATACAACAGGCTGTATTTTGTGACTAATATTAACGTTGTTATTTAAAAGTTTTTATACATTGTGCCAGTTGACAAATTATGAATTGTATTTTGCTTTTTTAATTAAAATGCTCTAAGTTATGTATTTAACACATTTGGCAGTTTTGTGTGGTTTTTTCCTCTTAATTTTTGGTTCCACAGAAAAAGAGAGAATTATTTCTACGTGTGACATTGGATTTAAGACAATTTAAGTCTCTGAAGACTAATCATACCTCCCTCTTCTATTGATTTGTCAGTCTCTGGTCTCCGATGGTAAAATGAAGCTGTGACTGCGTGGAGGGGGCTGAAAGGGAGCCTGTGATCCTTTTACCTTCAAAAGAGAGGAGCTAACTGAGTTCAGGAACTTATCTGCACTGTTACATTTCATGTTCTTCCCTTTGATTTCTGCATGGAGCAAAAATCCTGAAACTTGGCCAGGAGCAGTGGTACGATGCAAAGTACTCTTGGAGGGAGGCCTGGAGCCTTTGAGACTGCAGAAGTCTCAGCAGCAGCATTAGCATGGAAGTGGGAAAAAGGGACTGCTTGCCCAGGGATGTCAGTGTCTCGTGGGTTTATTCAAGCATTGGTAAGTGCTCCTTTGCAGACTCTGCTCTGTGCCTCTCATTGGTGATAGAAGTAGCCCCAGGGAACAAGTTAAGGAGCAAAGACTGAAGCTGCTGGTGTTCCTGTATTCTTGGGTGAGCTGTTGGTCCAGACAGTCAGTCCTTTCCTCTCGCTCTCCCCACAGTCCAACATGGAAGGTGAATCCAGTGTATGCATCCTGCACAGTGAGGAGGAAACTGGCTTGCTAGCCAAATTTGCTTTCCCCTTTCAAAACTGACCATGGAGGAGAGAGTGAAATGTCCAAAGAAAACCTCAGTTCAGGGATATTCGGGCCATTGCCTTCAGCAGAGGGAGTTGCAGTCTAGGTGAGCAAGTGCTCTGGGCTTGCAGCCTCCTCCTGCATGAGAGCACTTCAGCTGTTGGATGGGTGCAGTGCAAAGGATTTTGAGAAATGGTGTGAAGCTGAAGGTGCCCAGCAGGACTTGCACTAAATAGTTAAACTTTGCCTGATGGTTCTGACAAGCTTTTCAGCTGAGGGCTCAGGGCCACATCTGCCCCTTGTGCTGCTCTCAGCTGCCAGCAGCTGCCTCCACACACTGCCTGTATTAGAGCATCCTTGCTCCCCACTGGTACATCCTTGCAAACTCATCTGTTCGGGACTTGAAGCTATGATGTCAGACTTCGCTAAAGATCTAAAATCTGGACGTGCTTTTCCTTCTGCAGAGCAATAACCTCTGGCACAGATGGAGGCAAGCAGTGGGTAGCGATAGTTTTGCCAGAGCTGCACAACGCTGGGAACTGAGAAAACCTTCCCACACAGGGAGGAGGCATTGCCTTAAGCCAGTTGTTCTGCTCTCGTGTAGTCTGGTTTAGACTCCCTCTTGCAGAGCAATTTTTTTGTTTCTTTGGAGGTCTGTGGCTGAAGAGTTTATGATGGGGTTTGGGTGGGGAAGGTTGTTTAGCTGGAGAGGTGGGATGCAGCACTCCCCAGTGCCCTGTGCAGCTCATGGCTTGAGTGAAACCTGAACAGAGCAGGAATCCCAAACCAGGTGGTGGGTCTTTTATTTGTACTCACCTTTCTTTCAAAGGAAATCTGCTGTATTCACATCAAATGCTTTTGTTTGAAGTGTGCTTTAAAAGGATCTGCTTTTCCTTCCTCCTGGGCAAGAGAGGTAGCAGAGAGCACCGCAGACTTTATAGCAGTGGTACAAGAGTGATGTTTTGGTGAGGCAGGTCTTAGATCTTTCTTTGACTAGAAATGAGAAGTCAGATTCAGCTGGTGGTCCAAGAGGTGCCTATTTCCCTCTGATCTTTACCTTTCAATGAGAGTTCAGCTTTCCTCAGGTGTGTTATTCCCAGAAGACCTAATTGGGAAGGCCTTCATGATGCTCTTTTCATGTTAGTGAGGAAGAGGCAGTTGCTTCTAGGCAGAAAGTCATAAATCAGAGACTCTGTGATCTGTCCTTTTGAGGTAGTGCTGGCTTTGTTCACGTTGCCTACATATCCCTTGTTTGGCAGCCTCTGGAACATGACTACTTTAACACCGAATCCCAATGCCTCCCCTTTGGAAAGGGTTAGGGTGTGCCATGTTTTTTCAGATACAGGTGATAAAGTACACCAGGCAGCTCAGGTGGGCTCCCTGGCTTCTGAAAAATGACAGGGGCTGTAGAAAATGACTTTTTGGTGAGGAATCGGGGTCAGTGAGGCAAAAGGTAACTCAAGAATTCAAAAAGATATTCTGACTGGGAAAGGGAGCATCAAAGGAGCTAAGCTGAGCTTCAATGTTGATTAAGGCAATCCACAGGAAAATTCTGCTTCCCCTCCTGAAGGTTCTCCTGGAAAATGGGTGAGCAAATCAAGGGAGAGCCATCAACATGGTTAAGGGGGAAATAATTTCAAACAAATGGCAACCAAGCAGCACTAGTGTCAAAGCACCCCCCATTCTGTCCCCTCAGGAGCCAGTGACCCAGGATGCTCTGTAGGAATTTGCTGACCTTTATGTCCAATATTTCACCAAGTGCATTCAGCCTTGTGCTTGCCAGCGTGGTTTCTGCATTGCTGGTTGCATGAAAGGAAGCTCCTATTTTTCATTGTGTGGTGGTTTTTTTCTGCTCTCTCTTCCTTCCCTGCGTGTTTATTGAATCCTTTACAGGGATGCAAAGATGCCTTTGTTTTCTTGAGGGCTGTGGGTGGGCTGGCTTTCAAGGTAGTGAGTAGCTTTGTTAATTTTCAAAACTAATAATTTTCTTTGGGCCACTCCAGTGGCAGCAACAGGCTTCAAATTTGGCTCCCATGGAAACGTACTGCCATGGTAACTGAAAGGCCTGACAATCCTGAAGAAATATTTGCTTATACCCTTCTTTCCTTCCTTGATTCTGTTTTCCATGTGATGTGTGTGTTTGGTTACCCCTGCTAGATTCCATCAGCACATTTGAAATGCTCCAGGCACAGAAATGCACTTCTCTGGGAAGAAAACAAAAAAAGTTGTAAAAATGATGGTGGCATTTCACTGGCATTGTTTGCAAAAAAAAAAAAGCTGTTTCGAGTCTGGAGAGAGATGTCACTGAGACACAAATTCCCTTCCACTGGGAAAAAAAAAACCAAACTCTAAAAGAAATGCTTCATCTTTAGATTGTTTTGTGGGGACTGGCTGGCAGGGGCTGGTTTGGGGAATTGGACTCTGCACCCAGTCAAACATCTGTAATTCTGAGAGTGGAGGGAATTGACTCATCCAGTGGTTGTGAGCCAGAGTACCAGTGTTTTGCTGGTTCCCTTCCAGCTGATCAATTTGACATTAGATTTTCTGCTGCTGCCTGTCACAGCTGCTTTCACACCAAGATTGGTTAGCGAAGTTTGACAGGGTGACAAGCGGCCCCAGTTCAGCAACTTTGCTCTGATTCAGCCTGGAGTGGGAGGGAAGGGGGAATTGGGCCTCCTGAAACGTTTTGCTAAGCGAGAAGCAGGGTGAGGGCAAGGACCCTTGAGTGGCAGAAGGCACAGAGGAGCTTGGAGTCAGATGCTTTATGTTTATGCTTTCTGTTTGACTCAGAACAAAGCTCATGGCACAACTGGCACCACATCTGATCAAAATCCTGTGGCCAGTTCTAGGGGACCCCTGTATGTGTGTGTGTGTGTGTGTGTGTGTGTGTGTGAATCTCAGTTCCCCCATTGTTCCCTGGCCCAAAACCATCACTCTGGACCTCAGACATTTTTCTTGTCGTCTGCCTTGGGAATCATAATGCCTGCACCCGCTCCAGGCTCCTTATGGGGAAAGCAAAGTTGCCTCATTTCCTGCTCCTTTCTTCATTCCCTTGTTTTTGTTTTTTCATCCTGTTTCCTATTCTTCATCCAGATATTCTTGCAGCAGCTCTAGATCCGCTTGCTTATCCAGGGGAGGCTCCTGCAGACTGGCATGGCCTCTGCAGCCTGCTCTGGAATGAAATGGAGAAACAACTCGTGGAGCTACATGTGGGGGGAGAGCAGACACAGACTGACAAAGGCTGGTGAAAAGGGAATGTGGAAGGGTCAAGTCCTGTCCTCTTCAGTCAGAAAGCTGGGTTATAGGATTAATCCCAATATAAACTGTTCCAGCTTTAAAGAGTTGCGGGGGGCAGAGAAGGGTATATCTGTGTGTCTGCACTCATGTTTTGCATGGCTTATTGGCAGCTGGCTTGACCAGTACAGTTGGTTGTGGTTGCTGTGCCAGCTGTTCGGTATTAGAAATTAAAATGACTTTTGGGGGTACTACGTGCTGGCTTTGGGGATGCAAGAACTGCAATATCCTTCAGTTATACGAGCAGAAGTAGCTGTTTACTGGAGACCTGTGCAGATGGTCCTGCTTGTCACAAACCTTTGCCAAGGGATTTTATTGGTGACACTGACAGGGACTTATGGTGGTGGTGCATGAAGCAGATTGGCTTTTCTTCTCTAGCAGAGAGGAGCTAAATGAAAGCAAGAGGTTGCATTGGACTGAGACAAAGCGCTGCTGGAGAGGCATGGGCAGAACTGGATGCACTCAGCGCTGCTGCGATGATCCAGGAGTGGAGTGCTTTTGATAACTCACAAGTGAGTATTGTGTTTTGTTTCTGTGTGATATTAATCATGGGGACATGCTGTTTTCAGAGAAAAACGTATATCCCTGCCATGAAAAACTTTTGTGGAGCAAATGCTTTCCATGCTCATCCTAAGCACAGAGCGCTGGGACAAAGCTTCCAACTGACTTCAACAAGTGTTGGTCCCACACTGGCTGGTTTCCCATTATATTGAGCTGTCTCATATCCTTCCTGCTCTACAGAGAACTCTTAACCTAGTTTGGGTGTTTTCAAGCTGTGTTTACAGCAGCCTGTCAATGCTCTCCAAGCTGAGTGGAAGCCATCCAGAACATACCTTTTGCCATGTTTTGTGAAAGGATTGTGTCACCCCTGGATAGAGAAGATTCCCTTTATTCTCCGAATGTCCTTCCAGCATCAGCTGGATGCAGCTTTCCTCATGACCTGCCTTCAACTGTCTCACAGTGCTATCCATGCCCTGCAAAACTACTGTGGTGTTTCATCAGAGCAGAGTGCATTCCCTCCCATCTCTACACCTGCTCTCAGCTCTGTTGCAGTGCAGGAAGGGGCAGCTGTAAAACTGCCCCATTCTGAGCAATTCACTTCTAGTTTTACTTGAAAGTGGAACAGGCTCTATCTCCTGCAGAAAATACCATGAGGGCCCTATGAGGTTTGGCTATCCCACTTCTTTTCATTTTAGGTCTAAACCACTTGGGCAGCTTTGGAAGCCTTCATCCTGCTATTCTCACCAAAGGTGCATCTGATTTCCCCCTGCAGATGTATTGCAGGAAGCCAGCAGTGATATCTGTGCTAGTGGCATGAACACAGCCCTAGGGCTCGGTCTGGAAATGCCAGAACAGTCTGTCTGATCCAAACTGGAAACCTCACTGGCATATAAATAAGGTCTGCTGCAGCCACAGGCTGGGATTGTGAATTTATAAGGGAAGTGATCAGATTAATTGAGCAGCAGTGGGAGTGTTCAATTAAACTGGCTTCTGATTAATTACCCTTTATTGAACCATGTCAGCACACTCCCTACTGCCAAAAGCATTGCCCAAGGTCTGGGAAGCAGCAAGGCCTTTACTTTAATCAATGGTGAAGCCATACATTCCTCAACACTAATGGTTTCTCTTCTGCCTTGTTGATTCTGTGGAGAAATTTACAGAAGTCTCAACCAAGTATTTGAATCCATTTTGGCCAATTTGCATTTGATTCTAAAAAACCGGGGTGGATCAGGGTGATTTTTAGGAAATCAGTTGGCAACTTGGACTGGTCATCTTGATATGGAAATATCAACAGTCATCAGTGTGGTGTTGCAAACATACACCAAACACTGTCATCTGAAAGTGATCCTGTTAATGTGTGGTGTGTTTCCCTTCCACACACGTTATCCCAAAGGATAATGATTCCAAGGGGTCTCTGGGGAAGACACTAAGCTGGCACTGGAGCTATTCCAGAAAGAGTTGCTCCATCTGTTCAGCCTGTGTCTCGTAGCTTCCCTTCCCTTCTCTGTAGGGCTGGAAGGGATGTAACACTCTAGCTCAATTTGTGTGTTGGAAGTGAGGGCTACTTGCCTTTCCCACCTTCAAAGTCATGAAAGCTTTGGGCTGTTGTAAAGATTGGAGGAGAACCTGAAGAGAACATCTGAACACATCGGTAGCCACTCTCTACCCCTTGGTTCACGCAATGAACCTCGTCTTCCAGTGTAAATATCTCTACTTTTCTAGTTATTCTTTGTAATCACATCCCTTCTCAGCCCTTGCATGTCCAGGTAAATACACTGAGCCCTTCATGGGGGAAACTCCCCCCCCATTCCAGTTCCAGCTGCGTGCCTTACGTGCTGCCCTCATCCCTCCCCGCTCCACAGAAATCCCTCACCCACCTGCATTAAGATTCCTCTGATATTTGCAGCCACTATCTTGCTTCAGCATAGCCCATCCTTCCTCTCCTCTGGGAACAAAAGACCAGAGGTCAAGTCTTCACAGCAAAAATTCTAATTGTTCCCTAATAGCAATGCTGTCTCCTATTGACTTTCAGCCCTGTTGCATTACTGAATTGCTCAGTATCATGCTTGTGATATTCTGCTCCTCTTCTAAGTGAGGGCTCAGTGTCGTCAGCAGATCTCACTGCCTGACTTCTCTTTCTGTCTGGGTCATCAGCTAAAATGATTTAATTGCTTGATGAATTCCATTGTTCCTGCTTTCACTTCATTTGTTACATCCTGTCCTGTCAGCACAACTATGGCATAAAAATTCTGGCTTCTCTGCAGATTCCTCTCGGGGGCTAATGTCACTGAAGTTACTTTTACACAAAATGTGTATATGACCAATCTCTTCACAAAAATATACAAAAATCTATTTGTACAATGTTTCTGAGTGAAAGAAAGAACCCACCTGGGAACAAGTGAGTGGGTGGTAACCTGCTGCATATGCAGCATTGCTCTTTCAGGCTCTGCAGTAGCTGAAGGATGTGCTTCCTGAATCTCCAGATTCGGTTTTACCTTCTTAATATCACACACCAATTAAAATAAACAGATCCCTATAGGTTAACTCAATGCCTTTTACTTTAGCACAGGAAATAATATACAGCTGCAAGAAAAGGTAGAGATCTCATGATTTTTCTTCCTGTTTTCTTCCCAATTTTTGTGTAGTTTTGCTTTGACAAGTCCAAATTTCTCCTGCTTTTGATTACCAGTTGATATCGAAATCACAGACTCTGTTTGTGCTTCAAGTATCCCCCTTCTTCCCTGTCCATGCTGCTTCTGGAGTATGGACAACTGTCCATACTCTTCTGTGCCATCCAGTCCATGTTTTGACTTTTCCAGCGGAGGACTTTGTCCATTATCTGGAGGCATCTCCAAGATACCAGCTCTGTTTGACCTCTCAGATGGAGGAAATCTCTCACCAGGGTCTGTGTCCTTAGTCATCTCCCTCAGGAGTTAAGACTAAGGCCCTGGTTTTGCCCACTTGCATGCTGTTCCCCAGCACTATGAGGAACTTCAAGGTCTTGACCATCCTGCCTAACTTTGTGCCTGAAACAAGCACTTTCTTTTTTCAGGCTACACGAGAAAAGATGCTGGGCAATCCTGACTTTCCCCTCAGAGTTTTTGGTCCAGTTCATAGCTTTGTTATGGCACAAGCTGCCACACATCAGCTCCTCTTGCCATTGGCACATGCAAGGCAACACTCTCCTCTCTCATGGGTGGTTAAACTCTTTCGAATTACACAGTATTTATTACACAAGAACACACACACACAAACTATTATTGTGAGTCGTCATGGTGAGTTGTTAAAGCCTGTGGCTGCATATGGAAGATTTCCAGCACCACCAGTTACTCACAAACTGCACATAAACGGATCCCTTACATTATGGTTTTGGAAATATTCTCCCCTTGGGCTCCATCATTATCAGTTGAAGACAGCAACAATACAGTCCAATGTGTGAATTATGAATGCCAGCTTCTGTCTGCTGCCACACAGCCATTCAGCCTTGCCGGAGTTCCTCAGATGGGTTTAATCCCAAAATGAGTTTTGAGGAATGCTGCCAAACTTTTATGACAGCTCCAAAGTCGATGAGCTTCCCTTCCCTCCCTACTCTTGCAGGGTTGGTTTTTTTTGTTGTTGTTTTTGTCGAGTGTTTTTTCTTCTGTTGAATAATTCAGCTGATAGGCTGTGCGAGCTGTGTTCCCTAATGAGGGAAGCAGCTTGCCAACTTTTTATCTTTCCAGTCGTTTGACTGCAAACCCAACATTGTTAACAAATCACTGTGGAAGAGCCGTGGAAATACAGAACAAAATGTTGTTGTCTTAACTTAAGCGGGCAAGGAAGAAAAAAACAAACAGAATAAAAGAAACCCAAGCCCTGCACTGGAAAACAAAGTGGGAAAGGGAAGTGTGCATGGAAGGAAGTGATGGTAATAGAAATCTCTTTGCAACCTCATTCTGTCTCAATATCTACAAGCAGGAAAGCTGGGTGGGAGAAAGGATGTTAACTTGCTGAAGAGACCTAATTCAGAGGATGAGTGTAGGTGTAGCAGTTGGCAGCTCTGTTTCTTGCCATGTTTTTGTGAATAGAAGTTTGTATAGAAAGCGGATTTGTTTCTTCTTCTCTTCCAACTTTATTGATTTTTTTTTTTTAAAGCTGGGTGTTTTACAGTCCATGTGACACAGATGGGATTTAAAAAAATAAACACATGATGCCTTTTTGCACATTGCTTAATCCCCCTTAAAATGGCATTAAGATAACATTGGCTTGAGCTTGTTCAGGTCAAGATTCACACTGATAGGTTTCAGATGAACATTTTTGGTCCTTGGTCCTCTTTGAATTTGTCCTTTCCTGGATTCCCACCTCTGCTTACCAGAACAGAGTTCAGCAGCTTTGGGTGCCTGAAGAGTCCCACTTGGGAGGACACTTGCAAGGTCCCTCATCTCCTTTGCAGGAAAATGACTGCCATAACTTAGGAATCAGGTAGAAATGCAAGCTGATGTGGCTCAGACAAGTCCTCCCTCAAGCCAGCAGCTTGCCTGAGACCAGAATTTGCCTCATCTCAAATTGCTGCCCAGTGAAATTCTGCAGCTGAACTAAAATTACACTGAGTGCTGCATCCGAGTTCAACATTGTTATTTTAACTGCGTGATGTTTCCTGCAGGGATCTTCCACAGGGAAGATGCTCATTTTAGGTCTTGGGGCAAAATTTTCACTGGTGGTTGTAGGATGGAATGCTTACTTTGATAGAGACTTTTATCTCAAATATGAACTTAAAATGTACATCTAAAAATCTCACATGCGGCAAAGGTCCCTATTTTACAGGTACTGCACAAACATGGCTCTGAGAGATTGTTCTGTTCTCAGGAAGTGTGTTTTCTCATTTCTTTCCTGTTGTGTTGCCAGCATTTACACACAGTGCAGAACTCTGAGCTGAATGGCACTGCTGGGCAAAATTTGGCACTTCTGAATTGAGCTAGCCTGGCTTAATTCGAAATTAAAATCTCACTCATCTGGCCTGTAATTGCTATTAAAGGGTCCTTTGAAGAGACCAGGCTGAGTTAAATCAGGACATCCAGGGAACTGCATCAAATTAGAACTGTTAAAGACCTGACTTCTCGTGTTTGTTTGCACTCAAAGCCTGAAGAAGGGAAACTGAGATGAGCAAAAATGATGATGGTAGGAAAAACTAGGGAAAGCAGAGAAAACGAATGATTGAAAGCTCATGGAGCATTGTTCAACATGGGCCCTCGGGGAATGCAAACTCACAATTGTTGCTTCTGGAAGACAGCTCCCCTTTTGTTTGCATGGACGTATTGCTGAGCACTCTCTCTCTGCCTCTTGCTTGGTTATAATCTATCTCCTGTTTCACATCAGTCTTGCTTGTGTCTTAGTCCATCCTTCAGCTATTAGCGGCAGGAGATAAAATACCCTTCTGTTTTGCCTAGCAGGGATATGTGTGATGTGAAGCCAGATGGCTGCCAAGATGAGCATTTGAAAGTGTCTCCACAGTATTAATTACAGCTGCTGTTTTTGCAATCAGAGGTGATGGGAGGGTTCCCAGCAGCAACCAGGAGCAGATGGATGAAGAGGGACATGTCTTAGTGGGGTGTGATTAAAACCCATGGGATTGAGTGTGCTCAGTCCAGCCCTGGGCTTAGGCTTTCTGTGGGACAGTGGGATCACAGGAATGGGTTTATTCTAGCCTGCCCACAAAGGTGGTGACCAGGGGCTTGCCTTGGTGCACCGGTGTGATCCCATTCTACTTGGCTGAAGCTGAACTGATTTCTGTTGTTTCCTGCTCTTTCTTCTTTGTTTTCCTCTTACTGCTGCATTACATTACTAAAAATACCTAAACCCATATCATTTACTGAGCTGCTTCCTCTGCTTGTTCTTGTTCCAGGCACAAACATCCATCTCTCTCTAAACACCTCTCTCATCTGCCCAAATTAAGTCACTGCCTCAAAGCAAAACTTCTTCTTTAGGGAACCTATTATTCCACAGTCTTGACTTGCCTCCTCCTACACTGACGAGAGATTTGGCCCTCAAGGCAGGGGTCTGGTTTGGTAATAGCTGAAGGGAAGGTTGTTAATCCCATCGCCCTCTAAACTGGACATTGGAACATCTTGGCTTCTTGCTGAGAATTAGAAGGGCTGTTTTGGGCCAAGCTAAATCCTGTGTAGCTGGATCCTTTTTCTGTCAGTGGTCAGGAGGAGATGTTGAAAGAAGACATGCAGTTACTGTACTTTTCCTGCGGGCAACCCCCAGCCTTTAGCAATCAGCAGCTAAAGGACTTCATGTGTGTGGTGTGCAGTCAGCAAAGGGCGGAGATGTTTGTTGTCTCTGTGAAACTTAAAGAAGACCTCTTATTCCATGTTTCCTTCCTGTCTGATTCATCCATGACACAACTCTCCTCCAGTCTCATGGCTCAGAAGACAGGTTGAATTTTAGCTGATGTAGCTCTTGATTCAGGATATTTCAGGGTGGGTCCTGTTGGTGGTGAGTTTTGCTGTGTGCTGTGTCCTTAAGCTGTTAGGTTTGCAAGCCATCTTCTACATTTGGATTGGTGGCAGAAGTGTCAGAGTTTGGTGTTCTGTCTGGGATCTCTTCCTGGAAAATCCTGCTCTCCAGGCAAAAGGAAACAGCAATAAAAGAGTAATTGTAAAAGGACCCTTTGATGAAACAAAGTTGATGTAAAATAGTTGAGCTTTGTTGATGATGTCAAGAAAACTATCTCAGTTCAGAGCAGGAGAGGATCTGGCTTGTCATTTTGAAAGCCTGTGGTGGTGACAGTGGCCTAAGGTGGTACCTAACTGGGGGCCACTGCCATGGCTTAGCCCCAGAGGGAAGCTCAGCCCTACACAGCCACTCACTGACTCCCCCCATGTGGGATGGGAGAGAGAATTGGAACAGTAAAAGTGAGGAAACTCATGGGTTGAGATAAAAACAGTTTAATGGGCAAAGCAAAAGCTGTGAACACAAGCAAAGAAAAACAAGGAATCCATTCAGCACATCCCAGGGACAGACAGGTGTTCAGCCATCCCCAGGAGAGCCGGGCTCCATCACGCGTAATGGTGACTTGGGAAGACAAATGTCATCACTCCAAACATCAGCCCTTCCTTCATTTTTCCCCAGCTTTATATGCTGCACGTGACACCGTGTGGTATGGAATGTCCCTCTGGTCAGTTGGGATCAGCTGTCCTGGCTGTGTCCCCTCCAAACTTCTCATGCACCCTCAGCCCACTCGCGGTGGGGGTGGAAGGGAAAGCAGAAAAGGCCTTGACTTAGTGTAAACAGTGCTTACCAACAACTAGAACATCAGTGTGTTATCAAATTTATTCTTGTATTGAATCCAAACCACAGCACTATACCAGCTACTAGGAAGAAAATCAGCTCTATCCCAGCCGAAACCAGGACACCACCCAGATACCCGGATCCCTGGGATCATGCTTAAGGGATCATATCAGGGCTTTTGTATTAGGACACAACTGAGAGTTTCCTGTGTTTCTTCTCCATAAGAAACCTTCATGGGAAGGTGAATGAGCTGACAGGCAGTTTTGGATGTGATAAGGTATTTCTCCATAGAGAAGTTATAGAAGTTGTACACTGTCCTTTTCCCTAGGACGGTGATAGGCTCAGTTACACTGAACACAATGTCTGTGCATAGAGCTGTCTCTGTTCTGTGTGTCTCCAAGATTGAGTCAAATTTGGTTCTATTTCCTTAAAAAGCGTATTCCCCATTTTAAAACATTTTTTTTACACATTTACTTACAGCCGTGTATGCAATTACACGTTTTTTGTGCATATGTTTGCACATACAATTGCTCCAATTCTCAGCATAATTATTTCCTATCTGTTGTGATCTGACTACAACAAAAATTAAAATAAAGATTAGATTAGTTACCATGGTAACAGCTACCCCTGCCTCATATGACGCAGATTCTGTGAAGCAAAGGAGCACATATCAATTTACACTCTTAATTTTTGGGACACTCAGGGTTCAGCTCTTCCCAGGAGGTCCTCTGATGACAGCAAGTGATATCTCCCTGTTCCCTCTCAGCAGGTTTATTCTCTTCAACGTTTTGTAATTCATAAAAGCTTCAGAGCTGCTGCCACCATCTCTTGGTAGAAACAATATTGTTTTCATTTCCATTCTTTTCTTTAAAAAAAAAAAAGAAAGAGAAGGAGGATAATGAAAAAATTCTGGTCCGGGGCAAAGTGAGGCTGTGAGAGGTGTATTTGCCCCCTGGGGGAAGGGAAGAGCCAGATTCTCACAGAGCATCAGTGAGGAGGCTGGGTTAGTTATCTGGCTAATAAGTAATTGTTAATGAGAGGGAGAATTGTCACAGAACATCAGTGGTCATGAATTAGCAGAGTGTGCGAAAGAGGGGAACTGCCAGGTGTGCTGGGCTCTTGGTTCACTTGTTCTCATGACTGTACATCAAAGGTTTAAATGGTTCTGCTTTGTGTTGAGGCAAAATAAACAGCCTTGAGTGGATGTAGTCAGACTAATGATGTCTTGTGGTGCGAGATCTCACTTGTTGCATCTCCCAGCTGTCGGATGTTTGAAGGTGTAGGATGAGACAAATTGTCAGGTCCACAGGAGAAGAACACATCAAGAGATAATACAATTGACTGCATTTAATGATTGCTGCTGCATGTCTGTGCACTCCACAGGGATAATAGGTCTTTTTGGTTCTTGCCCATTGGGCACATATTCATGTTGTCTTTCAATCTGCATCCTCGGTCCTTTCTCAGAATTCATTCCAGAGCTGTCACAGTTCCCAAAGTTACATCTTGCAGTGCAAAGGGCACAGTTGTGAGCCTGCTGGTAATGAAAAGGTGAGAAGGGAAGGTCTGGGGGGTTGCCTCTCTCCCTCCCACAACATTTCCTATCCATTGTTACCTGCCACTTTTTGTCTCTGTCAGCCAAACAAATGTGTTTAAAACCCCCACTTCCAGAAAAACCTGCTATCCTCAGGGGCATCAGGTATCAATTCAGTCACAGACTGAACAACCCACAGACCTTGGCAGGGTGTTTGCAAAGGGGAAGTGGAAAATACATTTAATACCACCTTAACCCTCTCTATCTGGCCTGCTTGTAAAAATCAATCTCTCTCTGCTGATCTGTCTAGCAACTTGTGAACTTGCCTGATAGCACATCTCAGTCTTCCCAGCTGGAAGCCCAGCTCAGGGTTTCTTGCAGCCTTTTCCAGGGATGCAGACTATGGCACCCGCATGTCCCCTTCAGGGAGCTGGAAACAGCTTGGGGCTCCTCAGCAGCGTGGTTAGGATGTGATCTAACAAGGCTGTTTAAAGTTGGGACGGGGAACCACAGGCTCTTGTGAAACATCAAATCACCCATCGTCGTGATTTTCCCCTGGAAAACCCATTAGGAAGAACTTCCTTTGTGGTGGTGGCGTGACACGCTGAAAAAGGACAAAATGTCCCAGCTCACACCAGAGAGGCCCTGGTATAGATCGAGGTGCCTGTGTTGTCACAGCTGTAAGAACAGAATATATTATGGGTGCTAATTATATTAATTAAGGTTGTGCTGCTGTTTGTGGGAACGTTTCCAGGGAGGAATGCAGATTTTCCCCATTGTTTTATTTCCGGACAGAAGCTGGAGGCCTGACAGGGGCCAAGTCTGTACAGCACGAGAACACACGTGCTGTGATTTCTGAAATGTAGTAAAATGCCCAATCTATTTTAAAAAGGCAGCCACTGAAAGCAACATTCCTTTTCTTTGGATTGTGTCCCTAGAGATTTTGATGCATGAAGCACGTTTGCTCTCTCTCTAGCACCCCTAACTTGAGCCTTGCACGCAGATGCCTACCTGGGAACTGCTTCGTGCCTCACTTTACCTCCAGTTTCAAGAAAGGAAATAGGATAATTAATCCTCTGTCTCCTCGTTTTATTTGGGACATCCAGTCTTCAGGACCTTACCCTGTGTCTCCACGTAACCTAATAATATGGAACTGTCACGTTTTCACTTCGTAACAAAGCAATGTCAGTACTAAAGTTGTGCTCCTCTTTGTGGTTTGAGATGAGTCTTAGACTGTGGAGAACCCCTCTGGCTTCAGGGATGAGCTGTACTGTTTATTGATCTTGCTATTTCTCCTCCTTTCAGCCCATCCTGCTCGGCTCAAACCCCAAGAGTATCTCATGGGGAGCATTGCTGTAGGTTTCATAAAACTCTCACTGCTGTTTGTTCTTTTTTCCTGCTTCCCAGTCGCCAAGGCCTCAATGCTTATAGCTAAAACAAGGCACCAACTCTGAAGGGGCAAGGTCCTTTATTCCACAGTGCTCTTGCCACGGGTAGGAGAGGGCAGCTGCTGGCAGTGTAAGTGGGAGCTGTTTCTTAACACAAGTGCTTTTTTGCGGGTTGTTAAGGACTCTCACAATGATGCAGAGTTCTGGATGTCTCCTTGTGGAGGCTGCAGAAAGCATTATCTCTTCTGCTTATGGCCTATTACCAACAGGAGCTCTCATGGAGTGTAGACTGGAGGGAATTCAGAGGAAGCTGTGCCAGCTCGTGTCTCATATGGATGCAATTGGCTTGTCTGTCTTAGCACTGAGCATCTGCAAAGCAGCTTCAATCTGTCCTGGCCTAGACCTTCTTGTTTTCTGTCTAGATTCAACTGACAGTAGCCAACTGTTGCCCTTTCTTCAGCAAGAGCATTTCTCCCTCTCTGCTTAGCAGCCTATTTTCTTAAAAGTTTGTTAGAAGACAAACTCTCTTCCAAACCGGCTGGAGGCTTATGAGCTATCAGAGAACCTCATCCTCTTCTGCTCTGAGCACCTTGATGCTTAATGCAAAAGTTGAAACAAGTGGAGGGGCAGTTCTAGTAAAACCTGAAGTAATCTCTCATTTAGTAAAATGTCATTTGTAAAATTAGCAAAAGCTGATGCAGGAAGGAAGATGTGTGTGCCATGTGCAGGTCAACAATGCTTGTGTTTGCCTTCTGTGTTCAGCACCTGACTTTGCATTGGTACTGCATCTTTGTCTCACTAGAATGAGGAAACCTCTTCAGCTGCCTCCCAGCTTGTGTCCTAAGGAAGAAGATTGGGGAAAGGGCTTTGAGAAGACTTTCCTGCTGCCCCAAGGTGAGCTTGGTACATTAATAGGATCAGTACCTGTACTTTTCTACATGTTTACAAGTTGCAGACTCAGATAGATCAGTTGTATACGATTTGGTTCACAGAGAGAAAATGAGGACAAAGACTTTATCAGTATGGTGTCAGTGAGGGAGAAGGGTTAGTCCTCAGCCCTGCTACAGCCTTATGGTGAGACCCAATGCAAGCCACTTCATCTCAGCATGTAAAAGAAGCCCAAAAGGAGGTCCAGTGGCACACCTGAGCTGACTGTCAGCACCTTTTGTACAGACTGAATCCTGCCCCAAAGAGCAGATGCAGTTGCTGACCACAGGGGTCATGCCCACCCCAGTGGCCTTTGTAAGGCCTGAATGTGAGACACAGATGCTGGCCTTGCCCATCAGAAGCAGGAGAGCAGGTAGCAAGATGTTTTTATTGTCCTACATGTTATCCCTCACTGCTGCAGCCCCTTGCTTCAACTCCTCCAGCAGCACTGGTTTAGCAGTGTCTAAAAGATTTAGTGTAGCCACACTCCGTATTGCTCTGCCTAATCTTCCCCATTTCCAGCGACATTCAGCTCTCTCTTTGTTTTGCTGCTGTTTGATGGCCCAAAGATTTGAGCCTTTCCATCTTTCAGCCTGATACCTTTCTGAGCAAATGTAATCCAATGCTTACAACAGGTATTCTCAGGCACAATGTGTTGTTCTTCCCAGTACAAGCTGTCTCAGTTGCCTCAGAACTGCAATAACAATTATCTTTAATAATCTTTCTTGTTCAGCTTGTAAGAGGTGGCTTAGCTACAGAGGATGAACTTGAGAATTTTCCTAGCCCAGGTCTGGTATGATCCTAGACAGGTTTCAATTTCCTACCCCTTTGCAATAATTAGTTGGTGGTGAAACCTGAGTGGAAGTTGTCTGGCCTCAGAGAGCTGATGTTTGCTTCCTATGACAGATGAAAGCAGGAGGAGAGCGGGTGAAAAACACTGGGTCACACTGCTCTCACAAGACTTACAGAGGGAAACAACAGCTCATCTTCATCCTGAAATAATTGCTTTCAAAGTTAGAGCTTTCTGGGTGGGATGTGTCAGCTGCAGTCTTGGGAAGAGTTCCTGCCTTCTGATCCAGTGACCAAAGGGTTCAGCACAGCAGGTGATGAATATCCACTTCCATCTTCTTCTGCTTTTCCAAAACCAGTCACAAAGTCTTCCTCTGCCTTATGACACGTTTCCTCAGTCAGCCCTGCTCTGCTCCCACAGCCCCAGAGGCCCAGGATGGTGGTGACTACATGTGAAGCAGAGGAACAAGACCAGTGTAGGGTTCAAGGAGGCTGTGGGTAGTGAAGAGAGGAGAGAGACGCACAAAGACAAAAGGGTGATGAGCCTCTGAGAGCTCAGGTCTGGCAGGACGAGGTGAGGTGGTCTTGGTTAATGCCAGAACCGACTGCCCCATGCTCACACCTACAACCAAAGGGGTTGTTCTGGTTGGAGCTGATGGAAACTGCTGGCCACAAAACTGTCTTTTGTCACTGAAAATTAGGGAGAAGGAGGAGACAAACAACGTTTCTCACACATCTTCAGGGTGCCAGGCTTGGGGATTTCAGCTGGCAGTACCTGGTCTATGGGAACATTACAGGAGCATGGTTTGGGTAAAGGGCTTGCAAATGGGCCATGTGCTGCCTTTACTCCTTTGCTTTCTGTGGGTTCACCTGTGGGTGAGCTGAGCTGTGTGTTGTTTGACAGAAATTGCTTCTGACATACTGTTTATGTCCTCAGCTGGACCTAGAGGACCTGTGTGAGTGCCTCACACAGCAGGACTGGGGACGTGAACGCAGTGGGGGAGTTGGGGCCAGTGGCGCTGGAGACACAGGACTGCACTCCAAAAATAGCTGGATAGAATGTCTTTAAAAGGGTCTAAAATACAACTTGCCTGGCAGTGGTGCTGCCTAGCCAAGGGAATTTTACAGAAAGCAAAAGCAAACAGGGGAAAGTGGGAGCTTGGGCTCATTTTACAAACTGGCCTGAAGTCAATCTGTCCTTCACACCGAAATGAATTACCCTCAGGAACTGGGTGTCTAACCCATAACATTCACTGGGTGTCCAAATGCACTTGGCGGGGAAAATAAAGCTTTAGCAGGTCTCAGAAGCTGATACCTTATTGTGGATTCCTTTTCCAAATGAACTGATGGGTGTTCTGGTCTCACCATGCCACTTTCCTCGCATCAAAAAACATCTAAGAGCCAAATAGCTTCTGTTACTTATGTTTGGGGATTGCAGCTGTCCTTGAGTGCCTAAAGCAAGCTTAAAAATCTGGTTTTTTTCTGCAGGATAGAAGACTTCAATTTGGAGTCATATTTTTGTGTGAGCTCAATGCTCTCAGGCCTGGTACCTTCTCCAGAATGCCTGTGGGTTTTGTATTGACTCTGGTTTCCTTTAGTAGCTTTTTAGGTATTGATGGTTCAGTGGGATCTCTGTATCCATCTCCAGGCTCCAAGGTCTCTGCTGGAAAGCTGGGAGCTCTGCCCTGCTTAATCCACATGACAGCAGCCTCTGGGACCTGGTGCCAGTCCTTGATTGGTCTAGGAGGAAAGCAGGCACCCAGTCTTTGCAGGAAAATCAGTTTAGATTCATGGGACCTATGATGTTCTGGCTGAAACCTTGTATGGTTTTCTTTGTGCAAACAAGGGTTTGAAAGGCTTCTAATCAGTTCTGCCTTGTTCTGCTACTCACATCTCCACCCAAGGAACCACGTTATCCAGCGCTACCCTGCAAATGCAGAGCAAAGAGACAGCTCCCTGCCTTGAAAAATTGGGATTCTTCTGGTGTGGGTTGGCCCTTCTGGGTTCCAAATGGGTCTCCTGTGTGTGTCCCTGCATTGTTCCTGTCATGTTTCATCTTTGGTCTGAGCAGTGTCCTGTCTGCATTGTGATTTTTAGTGCCACTGCTAGCAGCAGGAAGCAGGACACCGTTTATGTTTAGTATTTTCTCAGTGGAATCAGCAGTTTTCCTGGCTGTGCCCCAGTCTTAATGTTAATATGTTTCTCTCTACTCCAGGCTAAAAGCAACACCTGCATAGCAGTCAGCTCTGAGATTATACCTGCTGGGCAGCCCATTTAACAAATTATAGGTTAAGCCAATTAAAAGCAAATGAAAAGGAATGATAACAAGCAAAAGGAGTGGTTGCTGGCACTTTCTCAGGGTATTTAATTCTTGGCTGACTACTGCTGTTTTTCTCCATCCTTTGCATTGACTTCCTTCTCTTCCTTCCACCTTGCTGCAGAGGGATCTCAGCTGGATGCCCGGTGGGGCTGGATGCAGCTGTGGTGTGGGCAGGCTCCTGGGTACCCCCTACTCACTGCACAATGAGGCAAAGGCTTGGAGCATCACCTCTCCCTCCTCCCATCCCCAGCACAGCAAATTTGCTCATTGCTATGAACCTGTAGTTGGGTAGTCACAGAGGCAGAGCTCTGAAATGTCTGTGCAGATGCATTTGCCTATTGCTGGATCCAGCTGGCAAGGATCTGCATAGATCTTAATTATTTTTTTGGCCAGGTTTCCTTCAAAAGTGAGGCTCACATGGTGCTGTTCATGTGTGTGTTTTTTGTCTCCCTGCTTTGCTTTTGTTTATCTGTCCATCTCTGCTCTGCTCCTGTCCTTCCTGTGTCCTCCCTCTTGCCCTTCCTCTGTCCTACCTCCTGCTCTCACAAGGACTGGGGGTACAGTTGGGAGGGCTAAAATAAAATACCCATTTGACTTCTGCTCTGGCAAATGAAAAGGCCAGATTAAAACCTGAATCAATGTGTGGGGCAATTCTCTCTGCCTTGGAGGGACCAGCAACCAATTCAAATGCTCTGGTACCCTACTGGCATAATACTAAGTCCCACAAAGGTTCCCACCACCCCTAAAGAGGCTTCTCTCCCCCATTTTTCTCCTCCTGCCTGTTTTGGAGAGCAGAGAGAGCTTCCATCCCACCCCAGAGTCTGTGTTCTGGAACTGAGCCTCAGTACTGAGAGCATAAGACTTTGCAGCAAACCCATAAATTCCTGTGTAATGTTTCCTATGAATTCTCCTGGATTATACTGCAGGTTTTATGAATGCTTTCTAACAAACCCACCACTTGTGATATAACTAGCCAGTCAAGTGCTATCTGGGGAAATTGTATTGCCTTAATTTTCTTAATTTTTACTTCTCCTGCAGTCAATTCTTCTGCTCCTCCCTCCCCACACAGACACTTCTGCCACTCAAGAGTATTAAAGCCCACTTTATGTTGTCTATAAAACCAGGTCATCGTCAGTTCAGTCCCTCTGCAGCTCTTTCTATTCCTCTGGCCATTCAGATGGCTGCAGACTTGGAGCAAGGTGCAGAGCAGGAGAGTTTATGGCTGAGCAGACGAGCCAGGGAGACTGAGAGGCTCAAACACGATCAGCCATGTGTTGCAGAAGGGGTGAGCAAGGTGTAGAGACATCATGTCCTTCCAAAGGTGCCATGTGGGATTCAGAGCAGAGGTAGGAAGAAAAAAGCACATCTCGTTTCCTAAGTCACAACAACCTTTTGTCAGTCCCACTCTGGTGCAGGAGTCTCTGCCCTGTGCTGTGGGTGGTGTGGTTATCGCCAGGAGCTGAGTAAAATCTCCTGATCAGGGAAAAAAAACAACCAGAACTCTGTTGCACGATAAACACAGGGAAGGTTTGAGTTTGCAAGTGCCTCTTGACCTCTGGGCTGCTCCAGAGCCCCTTGGGTGTTTGCCTGTGGGGAGCTGTGGACCTTGGCTCCCTGTTGAGAGTGGACTGAGGCTGTAAAGGAGCAGCTACAGAGGAACCACAGGGGTGAGTTAGATGAGAAAAACATCTCTGCATGTTCTGCACTTGTACATCCCCAGACCTGCTGGATCATCCCTGGAGGGAGCAAATGAGTAAACTGGACCCAAAATGCCAGAAAACAGCACTCTGGCTGAGCCAGGGGCTGAACTGTTTCCTTAGCAGTGAGGATGTTGCTGTGCTACAGGTACACCTGAAATACTACTCGTAGATTTCCAGGCATTGATCCAGCGTGGCTTACAGGTCTCAGGCCTGGGAAATAAGCTTGAATGGTTATAAAAGGTATAAATTACTTTAAATTAATCATTGATTAAATCCATCTCTCCAAGAAGCCGAGATCACCATGTTATTGAATCACAAATAAGCTGCAGTTGGATACAGAACTGCTTGAGAAATGCACATACTCAGTACTTTGGCTTTTTGCTCTTTCTATGAAGCATATACCATTTCCCACTGAGATGAGTAGGTGTTGTACAAGCCCCAGCAGTGAGCAGAAAATCTCACAGGGAAGTACCAGTGCACTTTCAATCCACCCAGCATCAAATTGCACCCATTTGAACACACAGAGGAGCCAAGAGAAGATTCCTCCCTGGTGAGTTAGGGATGGGGGGAGCGTTTGCCTCCAATTTTATAAAATGGGGTTAAACATGACAAACACCCACGTAACCCTGTGATCCTTCTGTGCCTGGGGATGCCCTGAGCAGTGCCTGGCATAGATAAGGGATCAGCTTTCTCCTGGGCAAGCTGGTGGTAAAAGCCTGGAGACAGAGAAGATGTGGTGCCCTTGGTAAGGTGAGGCTCTTAAAGAGGATGGAGGCCCTGGAGAAGATGCTGGAGACCATCTGATGAGCTTCTCCCCTGACAAAGCAGTGCCAGCTTCTCTTGTAGGCAGCCTGGTAGCTGCAGCAGCAGAGGGGGAAGGCTGGGGGCACATACAATGAGTCCCCCCAATAATGTCATTGGAGGAAAGATGACAGCAAGGAGACGGCTAGAAAACCAGCTAAGGGAGCAGCAAGGAGCAGTAAGGGACATGCTTAATTATTTACAGACCATCAGTATGGCAACTCGTTGAGTTACTGCACTTAATGAGGTAGCAGTTGTGAGCACTCTGTGTGTGTGCTCCGGGCCCATCTTGAGTGCAAAGGAAAACACATCAGCTGAAAGCTCTCTCCGAGGTACTTAATGAGGTGCCCCTCATTAGCTGAATCTCTAGAGCCGGCTCTGTGTGTGCTCCCAGCCTGGTGATCCCACGGAAAAATTACTGCATGGTGCTGCTAACACTGTTCAGTCTGTAATTGGAAGGGGATGGGAGTGTGCAGAGTCAGATCCTGAAAAGAGATGAGAAAAGCAAGTCTGCATGGAAACCAGCAACAGTCATTAGGAAGGGGGTTTCTTTGGTGGAGGTAAACTCTGTGCTGGCTGGGCAGGGACTGCAGATCAGAACCGAAAATGAATGCTAAGCAGAAGCTCAGATCCCCATCCCTGTCCCTAAAGAGGGAGGGAACGTTCCGCTCTCATCTGACCAGAAAGCCAGGGGAATGCTTCTGTAACCCCCTGTCCTTTTTTAGATAAATTAATGATTAATTACAGAGGACGTGTAAAAGATGAGGTGGAACCTTGTGTTCAAAGGAGGCAATTTTACTCCTTTTAAATAGTCACAGAAACAGTCATCCAAGTTGTTTCCATTAGTTGGGTTTATTTATTTTTCCTTCTCTTCCTTAATCAAGTTTGCAGCATCTCGGGCTTTTCAGAAAACAGCTGGTGAATTCATCCCGTATCCAAACACACTGCAGTATTTTCAGGGCAATCTCTCACTTGCTGGGCATGAGAAAATTGTTGCAAATCCACCCTGGCTTCATTAGGTCCTGCAGATCTTTCCCCAGCAGTCTGCTGGAGCGCTAACCACCTCCCCCAGCCAAGCCAGCGCCGGCCAGGCTTCTCTCCCAGCTGCATTTTCTTACCCTCAGCCTCAGATGCTGCTTTGTTTATTGCACAGTTTGATCTTCAGGATGTTGGATACACAGACCATTTTTTCCAGCTTAAAATGGTGGTGAGTGATTCTAGACACCACTTCTGCTGCCCAAGGAATACACAAACAGTGACCCCTCGCACAGACAGGTTAAGGGTCCTTACTTTCTTTTTACAAATCATTTAGTGAGAAAAAGAGTGAAACCCTTATCTTCTGCAGACCTTAGAGAAGCTGAGGCCCCTGGGTGGTGGGATGGGATGGGATGGGATGGGATGGGATGGGATGGGATGGGATGTTCACAGCATCTTTGCAGTTATGCTGTGTCTCTGGACATTGCACAAACTCTGGAAAGCCTCTCCACCGCAGTTTCCTACTCTGACAAATGTGTGTATCACCATTCCCCTGTCCTCTCTCAGACAGACATCCCTTCCATCTGCGTGTTTATGTAGCAGCTGGCACATAAACACACATTTAGTCTCTGATCTCTGTGGAAGGGGTGAAATGTCAGTGTTACAAAAAGCATACTGAAAGGTGACGAGGGAAGGGATGTCCAGCTGTGACCACATTTGTGGAAAAGTCCTCCTGTAAAGCAACATCTGTTTCCATAGCACTTTATGATTTCTCAGCTCTACACTTCTTGTTAAAGAGGATGTCAGATTTAATCAGAATTTCCCATTATCCTGGTAATGATGATAGCTGAGTGCCTTGTGCTTAATTCTTACCTCATTTGCACCTCTGGGTGAGGAGTTAACAGGGTCTCACTGATGCTCAAGGCAGCTTTTCCCTACCTGCAATGTCTGCATGTGGGGTGGGAAAGGAAAATAATACAACTTCAGTGAGTTACAAAATTAATCACTAAATCATGTCAACAGAAAGGTGCCTCTGTCTGGTTCTTGTCCTGCCCCAACAGGTATTCTCTCAGCCTGAGTATGTGAGTAGTGCTTCCCTGTATCTGCTGGCAGAGTCACAGCCTGCTGGTGCTCACCCAGGTCCCACTGCTCTGAACCCACTGACACCAACACCTGCTGGCAGGTCTCTGAAATGGTGTGTGCTGGAGGAGAGGGATACATTTCCTAATTTACCCGTTTATGGATCCCATCAATCTGTAAATGGTGTGGTGGAATAGGAACCTCTGTTTTGTGCCAGCTGCTTAAAAGAAAAAGTTCAGTTTGTCAGTGAGGGCAAACATTGGTGACTGCTCTTTGCAGGAGGTGCAACTTGTTTGACTTGGGGTTCCTTGTCTCTCTCTTCAGCTACTGTAAATAAAACTCTGCAAGGATTATATCACCATACTGCTGCTTTCTGCTGAGGATCTTTTTCCAAAGCGTGCTGAACTAATCATGTATGAGCTGCCATGGTTCTCATGGCACGTGGGATTTCTTTTCCTTCTCTGGATCATGTTTGTGAAGGCAAAAAGATCCTGGTCTTGAAGTCATTAGCTGCACGTCTACCACATGCAGCTAATCTCAAACCTGTGAGAAGCAGCTGCTCCCTACGGGACCAGTGGGTAGTTATGGGGTCTGGTGAGGGGGGTGTGCTTCTCTGTGTCTGCTACAGGCAAACACAGGAGGGCTTCTGGTCTGTGGCATCTGAGAACTGAATCCATCCTGACAGCAGGTACTTTGAGGGAGAGGAGAAGCTGCTCACTGTGTCCGGTGATGACACTGGGAAGGCGGTGGAGGAACAGAGAGGCAGAAAGATTAAGTGTATTAGGAGAGAGGCTTTGAGGCAGAGCTAATGAGTTGGAGTCAAGTGTTTTAAACAGATGCTTCCCCAGGCTCCGTGTAAAATAAAACTTGTGAAGGCACAATGGTGCTAGGCAATGTTTGACGTGATGACCTTATAACCACTTCATTTAAGGATGTGATTAATGATCTGTGCTATGCCATGTTATAACTTGATATCCCATATGGAGGCCACAGACATCTGCTGTGTTACAGAGGGTAAATATTTGCAAGGCAGCATCCTACAGACCTTGTTCAAAGCTTGCTGAAGTAACTGCCACAACTTCCATGAAGTTCTGTGGGATCTGGCTAAGCCACAGAAAGGTCTGAACAGTCTGATTTTTCTCCTGCAACCTGCAGTTGAGGAGATAGGATACCCATTGAAAAGGTTTCCAGACCTTTACAGAAGGACTTCCAGTGCTGACCTTGAATTTTCACTTAATTCTTGCTTATTTTGCTGCTCTAGAGAGTTAAGGACTCACTTTGTGAAGAGTTCTACTGTAGTACTTCAGAATGAGCCATGAGGGGCCTGAAAGTTTTTGCAAGTCACAAAAACTTTCAAGAGATCATACCCGTGTCCAAGCTCTTAGATATTTTGAAGGGACATGAACTGTATCACCCTGACACTGCTTTTCTGCCTGTATTTCCAGGTCTTAATCATCCTTGTAGACTTCGTATCGCCTTGTGAAGCCCCAGTCCTTGGGTGAAGACTGTTGGATGTGAAACAAAAGCATCAGCTCCCCAAGCAGTGACAGACTGATCAAGGACACGTCTCCTCTTCAGACAGAAACACCATCTGTTCATGATGTTGAGTCTGACATCCCTCAAAGCTAGTTTTTCCAGGAATCCAAACTGGCAAGAGTGATGTGATTTGTGCTGCTGGTAATTAGTATCTCTTGTGGTCTGGCATGCTGCAGGTTGACCACCAGGTGGATATAAGGGGCATAAATTAAGTCTCTTTTTGTTTTCTCACAAAGCAACGTCACATCTGTTCCAAAGGGGGTTTGGTCTCCATGTTGGGGGACAACTTGAATTTGGAAAGTTATAATTCATCTTTTTACCCACAGTAACTAGCTTAGCCTGCTTCCACTGGGAAATAGATGCTGTTGGTCTAAATCACCATTTGGGTGCTTTTCCCCGTGGGGATGAGGGATATAAACATATTTGCACATGAGGCACCTGAGCACACCTGCAGCCAGCCTCCAGTGTTGTCTGTGGCTCAACTGGGCAGCAGCACCTTGCTTAAGGGAGTTCTTGAGTGGCTGGATGGACAGAAAGACACAGTGGGCAGGCCAATGGATCCTTTGGTGGATTTGGTTGCCAAGGCTGAACTCCTGTGGTACATCACCCAGTGTCAGATGGTGGCACAGCTGGCTGGCCTCTTCCTCATGCATAGGGCTCAG
The DNA here is from genome assembly GCF_003984885.1 of Neopelma chrysocephalum. NCBI lineage: Eukaryota > Metazoa > Chordata > Aves > Passeriformes > Pipridae > Neopelma > Neopelma chrysocephalum. The sequence goes on from NW_020897721.1 coordinate 2,948,469, forward strand.
CCACAAGAATTGGATTCAGAGAGGACATGGTGTATGGTTATTGTTTCCTTTCAGATTTCATCATTTTTGTTTTTCTTCATGATCAAAATTCCAGTTCACCGCTGCTGGTTTGTGATGCCACCAAAATCCCATCCTCAGGAACATCCTCAAATTCACCTAAGGCATACTCCCAATAGGAGAGCATGAATCCTCTTGGAAGGACAGTTCCTTGTTCCTGTGATGTTTCATGTTTGGGACCTGACTCTGTTCTCATGAATATCAGTAGCTCTTGTGGTGCTGCTTCCATTGTCTTGGCAGCTCCAGTGCAGATCACATGTATTGGTGTATTCTCCCTGGAAAAGAAGGGAAAGACAAATAAAACTATTATAGTGTGTAATGTGTAACATACTACATATAAACTACAATACATAAAACAAACTCTGATTTCAGTTAATCTCTACCAGCACTTCTTTTAAAGAAGAAGATGTAACACTGAAGTCTCTGATGGACCACATTTGAAATCATGAGGGAGAGCTGCTGATGCACACACTCTGTGGTTTTGTCTCTTCCAGATCAACTACACATTGGCGAGATCTGGTCAGCAGAGAGATCCATGATATGACAGAGGGAAGTGAACTGGGTGTTTGACTCCTGGGAGAATAAAGCCACATAACTCCAGGTCTGCTCTTCCAGTGATGCTGCTTGCTAATTAGGTTGTCAGTGAGGCATTGAGAATTAAACAGAGGAGACATAATCCTACCTGCAAGGTAATTAAAAATATTTGCCCCTTGCTGATAACTGACCCGCTGATTTCCTCCTGTTTGAGAAAGCTTCATAAAAAATTACTGAACTCTTTGTGTAATAGGACAGCCACTTGCACAGATGTTTCCTGTCTGCTGGCTTTCCAGTGTTTTGAGAAGGTGTCACAGGACGGAGAAACTTGTTTGAAATTCTGGAAGCCTGTTTTGTTTGTTTGTTTGTGCGAAGGGGAAAAATTATCTCCAGATCATTTTAAAAAGCATAACAAACCACAAAAGTGCTCTAGAAGCAGAGCATCAGATCAGAGGGTAGAGGCAAAGCTTTAGTGATGCTGGAAGTCAGGCTGATGGTACCTGCTGACTGTCCAGTTGAGATTCCCACCTGTCCAGGGCTCAAATCCCGCACAATGTGGCACGAAGACAACTCTTTATACCTTTCTCAATCTGTCTCCCAGTCTCTCCTGTTCTGATTTCAGCTTCCTCGACACTGTGCATGGGATTCTTGGCACGAGTGGATCATGTGGGAGAGGTGTCCAGGCCAGGTTACAGAGTTTTGAACAGAGGGGCTCAGTGGGTTCAGGTGGGCTGAGTGCTCTACAGGCACATGGTGAGGAGCTGCAGCAGCCTGAGGAGATGTGACCTGGTGAGCAAATACAGGTATTCTGCCTACAGTCTTCAGCTGAAATGATTAATTGGGAGCTGATTGAGCCCTGCTCTAAGGAGGTTGATGGACAGTATGAGAAGCCATGGGCATGGGAACATCTGCTGGTGGAATTGGGGACAGCTGGCCCTGATGCTTCAGGTCATGAAGACAGTGCTGCTCGTGGTGAGAGAGCTCCTGGGAAGAGAAGAGTAAAAGCAGGAATCATCCCTGCTGAATTGCACTGAGTACATTGGATGTTGCAGTTGTACTGAGGGAGACTAGGCATGAAGGGTGTCTGCCAGGTCTCTCTGATAAGGAAAGCCAGTTTGGGTCTATATTCAGAAAAAAACAAAAGTTTCACCCCGATGTGGGAACAGTCATATGGGACTAGGTAAAATAATCTACCTTACATATTATTCTGCCTCAACAGCTCTGAATAACAGAGGCTTAAATTAGAAGGACAGTGGCAAACCTAGAGCAAGCTTTCCTCCTTAGTTCATTCCCAATGATAACACAGTGAGCCAGAACCTGCAACTGCTCTGTTGTGTTTGACAGGTCCAGTTTTATCTGTGTTCTGGGTCTGAGAACATTAATACTGGTGTTCTCCACGGTAGAGTCCTGTGATTTTAATTACACACTGTACAAGTAAGTGTCTCCTTCATGGGTTTAAATCGCCTGCATTGTAAATTCACAGTTGCCTCTAGGAATGACAAATACTAATCTCTTTTCTGCCTCCTTCTTTATGTACTTGATGTTGTAAACACGTAAACATTGCTATGGAAATTGACCTTTTTCCCTTCTGAAGTGCCAGAGACAGCACAGAACCATGAGACAGAGAGGATCCTGCCATAGTGCAAACTTTCAGACAGACATGGTGGCATTCAGAGCTGGTTTGGAGCAACAACAGATTCAGTCTGTCATTTCCTTCCCTAAAGAGGCAATTAAAATGTAAACTCACAGAGAGGTGCCAGTTCTGGAGATCTCATGGAAATCTGCAGGGGGACATTTCTGCAGTGACCTTTGTCTAATGATCTTATTAAGGGCCATAAACTTCCAGGCATTCTCTGTCTCCCACACACTCTTGTGTGATGGGCATGGTTCAGCTGGCAGCAGCATGGGCTGCTGCATTTTGGTCCTGTCATGCTGAGGAATTGGGCCATTGGCATGCTGCTGTTCTCCTAAGTGTGGATGCTGCTCATGTGAATATGAGTCCCAAACAAAATCCTTTGAAACCTCCATGGATCATTCTCACCCTTCCCACCTTTTTCAGTTATTCTTGCAGAGAGAAACCTCATGTAGCCGGGTGTGTTATATATGAGGGCTTCATATGTGGTAGTCACCATCCTGACCTGCTCCAGTGGTGGCACTGAAGTCCAGCCTTTGTGGATGAAAGAGAGCTTGAGACAGATTTCTTAGTACTGAAACCAGAGCCAGGAACTGACAGTGGGAAAAGGCTGGCAGGCAATGTTGCCTCACATTCAAAAATTTCTCACTTCAGCTAATTTCTGAATTCAGCAGAAGCAGAGAACAAACAGCTTCTCCCAGAGGAATATAATTTCTAATCAGCTGAGAGTTGGGATCTTTCCTCTGAAGAAGGATGGGCTTCCCAGTGCCTGGCAAGTTTAAAACTAGAAGCCATCAGTCTGGCAAAACCCCCTTGGCAAATCATGAATGCTCATGAGCTATCAAAGCTCCGCAAGGAAATGAATCTGCTCTGATTTATACCGGTGGGAAATCTAGCCTTTAATTTTAGTTCTTGAATTAGCAGTTGTTTTAATCACATGAATTCAGTCTGCCAGGTTGTCAGGGCCACATGTGCGAAACACAGAATTATTGTTTCAGTGGAGCTCGAAATATGCAATGTTTCAGTAAAGCATTTTTATTGGGTTTATGGACCATTAAGCAGAAAGTGTGATGGAGAGACATGCAACAGCAAAACAGAAGCAGGAGCAGCCTTCTTCATCAGTGCTTTGAGCAATTAGGGAACAACTCACAGGTCATTCAGTATTAATTGGCCCCCTTTGGAGCTTGAGTGCTTTATGAATGCTATTATACAACTTGATAGCAGTGGTCTCGAATTAAAGACCCTGACGGTCTCTTTCCCTCTGACATCCACTGTTCCTACACAACCAGGGCTTATTCAACTGCTTCTGTTGAGCTCTGTGGAGTTACATCAAGAATGAGTTCAGCCTCTCCAGTTTCTACCCAGCAACAGTCAGCAAACACTAAACACCAGTTCTGCCACATGTGGAATTGTCTCTCTCAGATGTGCCAGAGGGAGATTTCTCTAGAAAATCTTTCATCGTGCACTCTCCCCTCACTTCTCTGGTAGGGTTGAGTACTGAGCCATTTTGAACTTCATGTTACGAGTCCAGGGAATCCCTAGAGGAGACACTGCATCTCTGGAAAGATCTGAAATGAGATTTCCCAGTTATTTCTTTCTATAAGCCCAGGCAGTCAAAGCATCTGATCAGCACTGCTTTTCCAACACCCTCCTGCCCTCTCGCTCAAACAATGCAGTGTGCTGTTGGCTTTACTCAAGCTAAGGAGAAAACAGAGTTGTCTTCCTTGACAGAGACTGAACCCCTTTCTACAAAACTTGTTTTTGCCTGAATTTCAAGGATGACTTGAAAGGTGAAATGCAATATGGTGCAGTAGAGGAGGATGCTGTATTAAGAATACTCAGGCTGGAGTGGTGCCTGGAGAATAGAGAGAAGTAAGTGTTCATTCCTCTTCAGTGATTTCTCTCTTTGACCTTTGTTTTTCACCATCTTTGTTACCTTTCTCCTTCTCTCTCTCTCAGTCATGAAAGCAGTAATTTAAGAAAGAGGGGAGCATGATTGATGTTCAGTCAGCTCCAGCCTGGTTTGTACAGGATTCTTCTGCAATAAATTGGAGAGGAGCCTCTGCTCAGCTGTTGCTGGCAGCATCCAGGCTGGTTACAGCAAGTGTGGGCATGGAGAGCAGATGAGGACATGTGAGTGTCAGCACCTCTTCAGCTGTGGGTGGATTATCTACACACCATCCAGTGCATAAGTTGCAGTTTGCTACGTTTCCTGTGGTCACCAACTCTGCAAACAGACAGAGGCTGGCTTCTTAATATGGGAGTTAAGATTTTGGCTGTGCTTGCAACAGGGTCTAGCATTAGACATGTTTTTAGTGTAAGTGCCTTTGAGTGTACCTGAGATCTGATTGCCACTTTAAACATCAGTTTTGCATCTGGGGACGGTTTTGTTCTAATTTGCCAGCCCCCCACACGCTGGACGTTCCACCTCTGGAGGTCCTGTCTCAGCACCTCTGACTGCCGGCCGCCCAGCAAAGACTCCCTCCTGCATCCCTCCCGCATCCCTCCAGCATCCAAAGGCACCGCACACCGGTTGTATTTTTTTTTTTTTAATTATTCGTAACGTGCGTTTCAGACCTCTTGTGTTTGAGAGATCCGTGCCTCGCTGCAGCATCGAGAGGCTACATCCTATTCCTTGGCATTTGGCGGTGTCTCCCCTTCTCCCCTGCGGCGGCCGCGCTCCGTTCTCCGCCCCGGGGCCGCCGCAGGGCGGCTGGGGCTGACCCTCGGCGTAGACGCGCTCCTGGGTTTTTCCTCTCCCTAGGGAAAAAAAAAGGGGGGCTGTTCTGCTCCGGGCACCTCTGTGAGCTGAAGGGGGCGGGAGCTGCAGCCTTGAAGTAGAAAAGGAAGAAGGAAAAGGAGCGGGGAGAGGGTGAGCGGTGCCGGACAGCGGGGAGCGGTGGGCTGAGCCTCGCTGGGCACCGTGGGTTCGTTCGAGGAGGAGAAGGAGGAGGAGGAGGCAAGAGAGGATGCGGCGGGGGAGAGATGCTGCGGCTAAACCCCCTTCTGCCTAAGGAGAACAACATCATCCTCCAAGGGGAAGGAGGAAAGTGAGGGAGAAGGCAGCCGAGCTCGCACAGAGCCTGCTGAGCTCTTTCGAGGACTGCCCGCCTGACACCCCGGCAAAGTTTCCGGACCTCGGCGACGAGAGGGGAGGAGGGATGTAAGATCCTTCTCCTCCCAGCTCACAGCTGGGCTTCCACCCCTGGCATTGCCGGGACTAACCATGGCTTTGTCATCCCGGACCGAAGGGTGAAAGGGAGACCCGTGACACTTCTCTCCATCGCCTTTCCTGGCTCCACGTTCCAGCCCAGGTGAGTGTCCTCCCCTCCAGGCACCGAGTCTCTCTCTGGCCCTGCTGGAGAGTTTCCTAGCACTTTGCCCAGGAAAAAAAAGTCTTGTTCTTCTCCTGATAGCTACAGGGTGCGTGCCTGTGTGTTTGTGAGTCTGCCTGTGTGCGGGAGGTTGTTGTAGCTGCCTGACTGCAATTTCTGTTTGCTGATCACTGTCATTATTTTGCTGTGCCATCACACCTCTAGAAAGGAAACTCATCTGAGGTCTGACAAATATTTTGGTTGTGCTGTTGCAATGAGATGGTGTGGAAGGATGACAGCTCGATCCCCCTCATGACAACTGAGAGAAACGTGCTTAGCTGTACATGCTGCTCGTGTGGCTTTAGATGCTCCTAAAATGCTGGATTAATATGTCAGCATGTCCTTCGAGCTCTAGGAAGTCTCAGAGATATGGGTGAAAGTCTCTCTTTGCCCCCCTGAGAATATAGGGAGGGATGGATATTCCCCTGGAAGGAATCACGATAGCCTCTGGATTTCCATCATGCTAGCTTGGACATGCAGCTTTTATTCTTATATAGCAGTGCTTGCAGGAGAGCATTTCAAGCTGAAATGTTGTTTGGAGAAGAAACCTACACTCCAACCCATAAGTAAAGAACCTGTTTCAAAGAAAGAGCCCAAAGAGAACTTTTTACAATCCTGATGGAACAGAAGTTGCTCATTTTGGACAGTATAATTTGACTGGAAAGTTGGTCATTTTTTAAGCCATTGGTTTTGCTGAAGTGAAAGGTAAAAGCTATCAGAGATCCTCAGGTAGGTCAGCAGTGGCAGCTGACCCACACCAGTATATTCTTGTGGCTGAGGTGGGAATGGAGAAGGACTCTGACCCTATTACCCACAGCATCAGCCTGTGCTTTAGGAAATGACAGGAGAGCAAAGATGTTTTTGCTGTACATGACAATCAGAATAAACATGGACTTTGTGTTGTTGCAGGGATTTATTAGGTAGAGAATAGCATAAGGCATTCTGTGGCTTTGGTTTGTTTTTTGCATTATCCTCCACTGCTCTGCTGGCTTTCTCATCCCCATGTCATCTGGTTTTCCAACTGGAATCCCTTGTGTATAATCCCTGATGTTTTCCATGGAGATCAAGAAAACAGCAAACAGTGATCTACTTTCTGAATGTTCCCAGTCCAGAAATACTGTCTTCTATGTGCTGTTGGTTACCCTGTGGTGTGTGTGCGGGTCATGTCCCAACCCTGTGACAATGCCTGTCTTCCAGGATCTTCTCTCCCCAAGCTCATGGAAGAGGTTCCCCTTAGAATCTCCAGGGAGTCCATTGCTTTCTGCTGGAAAAGGTCTGTTACCCCACGTAGCTGCTCCAAGCAAGGAGGATAGGAATGAAGTTTTGTCTTGGGCACAGCATGGCCAGAACACCTATGATGCAGCCATAGAAAGGGTGTGAGAAGCCCCAGAATTGCTCACACAGTTTAAATGAGATCTCAACCCTGACTCCTTTCTTCCCTTGTCACTTGCCAGGAGGCAGATAGTGGCTGTTTCCTGACCAGTCACTTGGCACAACCTGTCAGCTGTCTGCCTGTCTTATGGGGGCCCAAGGAGCAGCCAATGCCTCCTCCAGTCAAGCTGCAGTGTGAGAGGTCTCAATCCTTCACATTACACATCCCTGTTTCTGTACTGTAGATCTGGTCCCCTCTCCTTCTAGGAAGCAACCATGAATGCCTGGGAAGCTAATGGTGCCTGAACCCATCCTGAGCTCAGCTGGATCATCCTCTTATGTCATTTATCCTTCTGGAGTGGATCTCCAGTTCTCTTCTACCTGCTGGGGTGAACTGTCCTTGGATGGACCACCCTGATTTATCATTGTCAGTGGTGCTTGAACGAGCCTCTTGTCCTCCTCCTCCCCTGTTACTGCCTGGCAAGGTCCAGTGAGCATGTTGCCCAAGCTCAACCCCCTACATTCAGGGTTCTGTAATGATGAACAAAAATTACCAGGTAGAGAAAATAAGCTACAAGGGGCCATGCTGGGTGATATCACTGCAGCCTTGAAAGCAGCCAGAAACCAGCATGGTCTCTTTGGACTGACCACAGGTGACTACTGAGAGATTCAATGGGCAACAGATTGAAGCTCCTCTTGAAAATCTCAGTGGGAGCTTGACCTCTGGTGATGTCTCGCCTAGGAGTAGAGGCTGCCAGCTTATTTGTGCATCCCACTGGATCCCAGCAGCCATGATAGCTGCCTGGCTCTGCCAGGAGGGGGAAATCTTTCAGAGTGGAAGCGGGTGAGGGCTGAGGAGTCAAGAAACCTGGTGGAGTGAATCTGTGATGTGATTTAACCACAAGAAGCCACACAGTTCCCTGGTGAGCACTTTGCAGTGGGAGAATGTAGGAGGAAGGGCCACACTGGGCTGTGTGCAGCCTCTGTGTGCAAAAGGTTCAGAGTGGTATTTGCAAGAGCTGGTCTGCAAGCAGTGTGTGTATGTGTGTCTTTAACCAGAAGCTATCGTGCGGCTGGTCCAGGGCTGCTGAAGGAGGCAGAACCAGGGTTCCAGCTCACATCAGCATGCCAGGGTTCCCAGGCAGAACAAAAGGACACTGCTAGGGAAACATGCATGTGTGTTAGCCTGGCTAATGGAGAAAATGCCCCTTCTCCCTCAGACACTCTCAGTTTCCTGAAAAATCTTTGCCCGCTGAGAGACCCCTTCACAGTCAGGCATCCTTAGATGAGGAAGGATTTAATCTTTTCATGCACCTGTCCCTATTGGCTCCAGCTGATGTCTCACTGAATATGAACTTTACTTGAAGTTCACTGCTGCACTTATTCAGGTCTAAACAAAAGCCCAAGCCAAGGAAATCAGACATGACACCCAATAAAGCAGCAGAGAGCTTTGCCTCAGCTGGAGGTGCTGGAAAATTTTATAACCTAGGAAACATGTTGAAAATGCCCGGCTGATCCCACTGGCATGTTTCAGGGTGACGGGTGATGGTTTATTGTTTGGTTTGATGTTGGTTGTTTTTTTTAATTTAGCGGATGTAGACTGGTAATAGCACAACAGTGATTCTTGGCTCCTGCAGTGGAAACTGTGTGGTATCAGCTTTCTGCTGACAACACTTTTGAAAGGATTTGACAGCAGAGGGGGGAAGAAGCTAGGGAGCTAGGCAGGGGAGTAGGAGAGAGCAGACTGCTATTGTTTGCCATCAGGCTGGGAAGAGAAATGCTCTCCTGCCTGTAAAATCAAAGACATCACCAGCAAACTGCTGACAATTTGGCCTCTGGCAATTTGACTTTCCAGCGAAGTACAGCAAACACAAAGCCAGCTCTTATCACATCCAATAACCCTCTCCATGGAGAAGCTGCTACTGTCAGTCAGGGCTATGTGTTCCTGCCTTGGGTCCTAGGCCGACCCACACACAGGCTCTTTTTCAGCTTCATCATCTCGGTTTCCATGAGCCTCCATCCAGGAGCTGCTGTTGCTTGTGCATAAACATTGTACAAGCGTGGTTTTACAGTTGCTGAGGCAAACAGGCCTCCTGGCCCCTTGCTGTGGGATCTCCTGTGATCACGCTGAAGACGGTGTGATTCAGGGCAGAAAGTATGGTCCAGCTGACAAAACACACACATTTGAATCCTTTTCTTACAGACTTCTGTGACTGACAATGTGTCATTCACAGTATCTGTGGATGGCATCATCCATATGGATAGCAAAGGACATTGAGCACACTGGGCTCAGTGCTCCAGCCTGATGCTGATTGCATGTGATCACCATAGTCAGGGAGAGCCCAGACTTGAGAGCAGGCTTGAATTTGTGCTTAGTTGTTGGCACCAGCAAACCTGGAGAAGTTGCTGAGGGAAAGGTGCCTTGGGTTCACTGCTCTGACAGCTGCATGGTTTTTTGTTCCTCTCCAGGGATTTACAGGCAGCAGGAGACCGGAGAGAGCCTTCTCAACACAGCATACACCCTGTGAGGACTGAAGTGACCTCTGAGACCCATCTCAACATGTTCAGCGAAAAGAGCAGCGCCTCTTTGTCCCAAAAACCCATCCAGAAAAAGACCCGACCTCAGGGCCTCCCCTCCCCTGCTCTCTGCTGCGCTTGTGGACTTTGCATCATGCTAGCAGGGATCAACATCACTTTAGTGGGAGCATTTGCCTTTGGGACCTTCCTCCCCGTGAACAACCCTCCCATCATCATTGGACCCATCTTGTTGGTGGTGGCCTTCACATTCTTTGGTGCCTGCTGCATCTGCAGCCGGAGGCCCCCAGCCCACGGGGCCAGGAAATCCAAACCAGGTTCCAACATTGGGCTCATCAAACCTGGCAACACAGCCTTTGAAATTGAAACTAGTGAGCACACGGTGCAGGATACCACTGCTGTTCAGCTGAGCCCCACAAATTCCCCCATCTCCTCCAAAAAGTCCACACCGGTTCATGAGAACGCCAAGACTTGCAAACTCTTCACCATGGAAGGCAACGGGCCAGTGGCCAAATACACCACAGGAGGAGAGGCCATACAGCTCAACTTGCCCAGGGACCTGGCTGCATCCTAAACCCAGGCACAGCTTTTGTCAGCAGCCAGCCAAACACTGCAATGGCTGGGCTGGAAAACCCTGATGTACCATCAGTCAGAGGTGTGGGAAAGGTGCCTGTGAAAAGCCAGTAGACAGTCAGCTCTCTTTGAACCAATTTAAGGGAGGAGGATGCAACAGCTGAAAAAAAAATACAGATTTTTGCCCAAACATGCCTATTATATGGTTTTTAAAAGAAAATTGATTATGATGTTGCTGTGAAAAGATGACTCTCAGTTCCTGGAAACACACTGCCTTTTTTGGGGAGCAGATAGGAAGAGGGGAATGAATTAATTTGTCTAGTGTAACATGGAAATGTGATGGTTGGAAGGAGAGGCTGCATGGGACTGACAAATGACAGCTCTTTCTTCTCAGAAGTGAAGCAATTCTTGGACATAAAAGAAGCAGGAATGCAGTAAATTACAGCTTGATGCTACTCAGTCACAAGAAGATTTCAGCATTTTTAGTGCCAGACCTTTTGACAGTAGGGACAAAGCTATGTGTTTGCTATTGGAAAAGCATTGTGAAACAATCTCCCCTCTGTTGAAAATCCTTGCAACATCTTGCCTTCGTTTGGGTGATTTTGCCACCCATTCTAAGAGAACGAATCACAAGGATCACAATTAGCGCTCGTGTTTTCCTCTTGAGTTAATGAGTTTGAGCTGCAGCTGTGCTACTCCACGAATATTTATCTTGGAAGGTCAGGCAGGCTGAATCCTGGAGTAACCAGAGACTAACAGGAACCTGCAAATGAAATTTTTGGGCAATGATTATGTACTGAGTGCTGGGCAACTTCCTTCCCATATTGTTGTGGAAGGCTGGCCTGGGACACATGTCACCTTGGGGCAGGGAGTAGATAACTGTATGGGCTTCAGTATAGCTGTGCTGGAAGATGGTGAGTGTATCTCCTTCCCTGAAGTGACTGTGAGATCCATTACAAGGAGTGGATCTCCTTGCTGCAGGAAACGGGATGCTCAGTGCATTCATGGGCTTGCAAAGCAATGGGATGAGCTTGCAGAAGGGAATTTATTAAGAGCTGTTCCAAGCAAAGGCACCCTCTCTGCTTTGGAAAGACCCTAATCTGATGAATTAGGGCTGCAAAGGATTTGTGTTGTGACAGGGCCACGGCCCCCCTGGGCCACAAGCAGAGCTCTGCGTGGCCAGGCTGTGAGAGCCGCATGACTGGTGTGCTGGGTTAAGTGAGGGCACGTGTGGTCATAGGGGAGCCATGGTGCTGTGCAGTCCATGCATGTGGTGTCCTGGCTGCTCTGGGCAGCCACTGTGCAGCTGATGACCCCTTCATGAACTTGGATTAAGGTTGGATTGAAAAATTCCTTCATGAAAGGTGACTAAACACTCAGTCTTAATGTGGGTCCTCCCTGAGTGCTGCAACAATTTGCTGCCTTTAACAGCTCCTTCTACAACAACGAATTACATCTGTGATTTTAGCAGGGTTGGTCTATACTGGCTAGAAGGAGAAGAGGCAGGCTTGGGAGAAGGATGTTTGTGTGGGCCTGGGAAGATGGGGGTTCAAGCATTTGGTGCAGCCTCCGGGTCCTGGGGAACTCATTTAGTTGTGCTGCTGCTCAGCTCCCTGCCTGTGCAAAAGGGAAAACTCCTGCTCCCAGCTCCACTTAAAGCTGCTTTAAAGATGAGCAGCAAGGTTGGTATTAGCACACCTGAGTCTGGAGATTGCTTGAAGGTGGATGAGCCTGTAGGATCTGATCTCTGCATGATTTTCTTTAGAGCTGGATTTCAGGGGTGTGCTCTGCCTCCAGCACCGCCTGCCATCAGCATGCAGGAACTGCTGTGCTGAGCAAAAGGCTCCCATGATTTTTGTCTGCCCGTGAGTGCTGTAGCAATAGCTTGCTGATGTAGGTTTGATTCCCAGCTTGCCTTTTGGGATAGCGAACAACAGTTTGGAAGTCCTTTAGAGGCGTTTCCCACGTGAATATGGTTACTGCAGCACGTTTCTTTGAGCACTTGGAGCCAAAAAGTTAGTAAAATCAAGTGGTAACCATACAGCTCCTTTTTTTTATTCACTGAAGACTTGAAAGCCAAGTCTGGAGTGCACACTGGAATCACTCCTTATCACAGCTGCACCGTGAAATGCTTCCAGTGCTGGATAATACAATGGCTGACCCCACACAAGTCGAAGGCCCCTTGGGCAGGAAAGAGGACAGAAGCAGAACTTTGAGAGCCAGTTAGGAGTTTAGTGTGGTTCACTCACATCACAACCACTGCCGTGTAGGGAGTCCTGACACAGCCCTGACACCTGGCACATCCTGTGCTGCCCAAGCAGGTCACCACAAAGCCGGTGTTGCTCTGGGAGCTGAAATCCTTGGGACCTAAGAGATGACAACCAGCAGAGATGGAACCTGGGCAAGCAGAGGTGTAGGACGAGTGAGATGCTGATCCCCTGGTGTAGTGGGTCTGTCTGCCAGGCCGTGACCCCAGCTGCCTGCCTGCAGAGCCAGGTGGGCATGAGAACATCTGCTGCCTTCCTGCTTTTGCCTTTTTCTGTCTTTTGGAATTTCCATGTCTGTCTGTCCGTCTCTCCACTCTCTGACCAGCTGTTACTAATGTTGTTGTGAATCTTGTGCCTCCTCGTGTACTGGGAGATAGGGAGAGTTTCTTGTTCTCCAAGTCAGTGTTTCTGGTGTGAGTCTTTTTTTGAAATTGCTATTTCCGTGTGTGCAATGTGGTATTTGGAAAAGACAGACCCATTAAAATAATTGCACTCAGAAAGCATTTGGCCTGCCTGCTTTTTCAGTCTAACAACCACCTTCTCCCTTTTCCCTACACTGTGTGTGCCCCAATCCTGTCTGTATTCATTTTGCCTTGTGCTCCTCGCTCTCCTGCTTGATTTCCTAGAAATGCAAGTACCTGCAAGGAAAAAAACATCCCTAAGAGTTCGTGTTGCCTCTTGAATGCCACTTTTCCTTGAAGTTCTGGTTGTCTAAACACTAGTCCCACTGCCTACTCCCACTACCCTTGCTTTGACTAACTCAGGAATAGCCAAATTCAGCCTTTTTTTTTTCTGCTTGTGTAATTAACTGCCCCTGGGTACCTGAACAGGCCAGGTGTGAATTGTGGGTCTCTGGTTTATCAGGAACACGGGAGGAGCAGGTTTCTGGTCTGGGGTGGGTGAGGACTGTGGGTTGCTCTGATTCAGTCTCTGGTGATGGAAGACTGGATTATTTTAGCTGATCCCTCCCAGTCCTGGGTATAGATGGTATTTAATGTATGGTGCAGGGAAGGGGTGGAAGCTGTATCTGTGTGTGCTTGTGTGTGTCTAGGATTGGTGCTGTCACCTTTCCGTGCTCCTTCTGGGCTTAGCCCAACATGGTCTCTTGGAGATGAGTCAAGGAAGGATAGCACAGCGAGAATAAAGAGGATTTGAGAGCCTTGCAAATTCACCTCGTCAAAGGGCTTCTCTCCCATGTGCAGCCAAGTGATTTGAGACGAGAGGAAATCTCTCCGTTCCAGGCAGGCTGGCTGGTTAAAGACCTGGGAAATGAGCTGGCTAAGAAGGCTCCACTGACAATGTGTGTAAAATAAAAACCTTTTCCCTTCAGAAAGGATTTTTTTGGCCATTAGGAAGAACTCCCTGGAAAGGCTTTTCTTTTTTTTAATAGTGGGACCAGAGAGAAAAGCACAGAGGAGGGTTTGCTGAGCATCCGTTGCCATCCTCCTGGACTTGCAGCCTGTAGTATTCCTGCCACAGCAGCTGCTCACCACTAACCTGAACCATGAGCTTCTCTCTCCATCTGGAAGAATAAACCAGAAATATTACGTGAAATGTAATTAACTTTTTCTAATTTCCAGCCCAAATTTATCTGTGGCTGGTTTATTTCCTTTATCATTGTACCAACAATGGCTTTTAACCAAGATACCTTTTTACCTCCTGGAAAATTTTATCCCTGAAACATTTTTAGATTTGCTGCAGACTTCCTGGAACTTTCCTTTCATTAGGTTGAGCTGGCTGACCCCTTCCATCCTTCCCTCCTGTGAAATACTCCCCCTTGCCCAGGAGCCCTCATTTCCCTCTCTGGCTTATTGCTCTGATTTTGGCTCAGGAGCTCCATGAATGCTCCTGAACTGCCATTTTTTCGCAAGACTCACAAGTCCACAGCAAAGTACAAACCTTCCAGGTCTGTCTTGCGCAAGAAATTGGGCATTTTTCCCTGGATAAGTCCTGGAAGAGGAAAAAAAAATCCATGAAAGAGCAAAAGCATCCATGAAAACGTGAAATTTCCATTTGCAAAGTCCCTCTGATAAAAAAAAAAAAGAGCTTTTATGTCATTAGTCTCCAGTGAGTCCATAGCAAATGGGCTCAACTTGGAGGTTGAAAGGCTGGTTTTCTCCAACTGTCAGATGCTGTCAGCTCAGCTGAGCTTGCAGCATCCAGGGAAGAGGTGCCCAGACACCACTGGCAGCCCCACCTCAACAGGCTCTAGGAGAGGTTTGTGTATTTGTTTAAAACTCCTGGCTTTCAGACTGATTACCCCAAAGAGCTCCTCCTTTGGGGTGGTCTCAGGGCAACACCCTGGCCATGTCCCCAGGGTGATGTGAAGCCACAGCAGATATTCAACCTCTGCAGCAGCACAGCCCTCTAAACGGGTTAAGGACATGGAGCATCTCCCTGGTGTTGTCTTATGCCGTTTGCTCTCACTCACTTCCTAGGGAAGCTGGGAGCTTGATTTTTTTTTTTTAATTTTAAAACCAATTTAAAGATCTTTGAGACTCACTCCATGCAGTTAGAGGGCTTCTGCTGTCCCAGGTGCCCCCACTGCTGGGAGGAGACCACTATTCACCCAGGCTCACCAGGCTGCAGGAGACAGATGGACAGTCAGGGTTGGTCAGCAAGGATTGCTCCAAACAGGCTCATTTCCACAGCTTTGTTCAGTCTCATTTACAAAGTTTGTGCAGAAGAGATTTTGCTGTTTCCATCAGCAGATCTCCTGCTACTTCTAACTCACTCTTATTCTGTCTCTGTGGGACCTGCACACGCTGACATGGCTTTGAATTCTCAGAGCACAGAGAGTGTCAGGCCTGGGAGGACAGATGATGTTTTTCAAGGCATCCTTGCACGCAGAGTCCCCAGGAGTTTTTCTTGGGAGCCCACAGTCATCTGGAAATTTTGATTTCTTGAAACTGGCCTGTCCTGAGAAGGCACTGGTTCTCATGATGCTTTTGCCAGGAAATAAACTTCCTGGGTTGCAGATGAAATTTCCGATCCGAACACTTGAGAATTGCTTTATTACTCAATCCTCCAGGCACCCCTAAAAAAAGATCTTGTTAAACTCTGTCTCCACATCAGGACCAAAATTCAAAGGCAGCTTTGGGACCACAGTTCCTTATCAGACCCCCTGTTTTCTATCAAATCCAAAAAGCCAGATTTCTCTGCAACAGTGCTTTTAATAAGCCGTGCCTTTGGAGATCTCTGTATCCTCCCAAAATCATCACAGTAGGTCTCTCCTGCTGAAACCTCTGTTGGAGTTTCTCACATCCATCTGCTGTGACAGTGAGCACAGTGTCATACGTAGCTCTCTGGCCTGGTGCCAGATGGATATTTGATGAAGTTTGTTATAAAATCTGACAGAAAAATTATTTCTTTTGCTGGCACATAGGCAGGAAAGAATCTTCTTTTGGAGACAAACCCTTTTCTGTTGTTATCTCGGCATGAGAAATCAGTATGATCTATGGTTCATCTTTTTATCTCCAGCTGAGCCAGGCAAGCATGATGCTGTCATTAGGACCTTCTCCCACGGCAAGGGGCTGGTGCTTTTTCCCATTTGCTGTCTCTGGGTCTGTGCACTCACCACTCAGAGGCAGATTCAGTGTGTGGGAAGGACATGCTGCTGGCAAACCCGAAGGGTCTGGCTTCTGCAGCTTCCTTAGGGCTGGGCACATCGCTGCTGCCTGCGCCCCATGGCTGGTTGTGCAAATAAGCAGCCAGAGCTGGTTTCTGGGCTGGGAACCTTTCACAGGGCCATCAAGTTCACTGGAGAAAAAGAACCTTTGGCTGGCAATTACAGCTGCACCTGGGAGTGGCAGAGCTGTTTGACTGGGGAGATAAACCCAGGCATCAGAGCATGGAAAGCTCTCCAAGGCTGCCCTCCCAGCTTCACCCTGCGTGATGGTCTACCAATGGCTTTTCTTTCTTATGCTTCATCTGAAAACACCAACCTGCTCCAAAACTAAGGCAGATTTCTGCTGCATCCTTGCTGGATAAACCCATTTTCATGGTGATAAATCCCTGGAAATCACTCTGAATGTGGTCTGACACCACGGAGATGACCAGCAGTCCCATCCATGCCCCTGGTGTTTTGCTATGTAGGTGTGAGTAGGGCAGTCCCTGCTCTGGGTAAAGAGAAAGACAACAGGCAAGAAAGGAATTTGAGGCACAGATCTGAAAAGGGGGTGTCAGCTTTTCCCAGGGAAAGAAAAAAACCACAACTTTCAACATCTGTAACATCCCAGGGCAATGACTTCCATGCCTTAACTCTGTATTGTGTGGAGACCCACCTGCTCGTACGTACTGGCTTCATTTGAAGGAGAGGGAGGGAAACTCTCTCTTTTTTCCATTAAACCTCAAAATGCACCTTTTGGGTGGGCCAGATTCAGACACTCAGTATAGATGGCTGTAGATCCCCTTGTTCAGGGCAGCAATCTCTGAGGGTGAGAAATACAGACGGGCTTTCTCTGCAGGAAACTGAGGGATGAACTGACTGAACAATCCTCTTGGCTGTTGTTTCCTTGAACTTGATGCATTTCTCTGGCACACTGCTGAATTTCCCAGCAGCTCTGGGCTACACATATTTTCACAGAGCCTCATTAAAAACATAGCTTCAGTTCTGAAAATCACGTTTGTTCTAAATAAGAGCTGTCTGCCGGGAGAATTAATTCCTCCGACTTAAGTCACCTCCCTGGAAGTGATGCTGTTGTCTTCGATTTCATGGCTCAGATGATTATGCTTTTCCAACACCCAAGAATAACGAGATTAGGGAATTTGTGGCAATGAAGGCACAGAGGAAGAACTGGCTAAGAAAAAGGGAAGAGAAATTGAATTTTCCTGTTAAAAGAAAAGGAAATGCCTATTTCACGGAGATAGTTTTACTTTTGGGAATAACAGCGGGGGAAATTCCCTGTGTGAACTAAAGTCTCTTATTAAATCTATCGGGTCCATTGTCACATTCAAAAAACTTTATGATCCTTAGATGTACTATTTAAAGCTAATTTGGGAAGTATTAAATCCAATCCTGAGAATCATAAATTAGTGGAAAATGAGAGTAAATTATTGCAGTGAGATGCACGTTGGGTGTAACTGCAGCAGCACTGCAGTGGAGGTACATCTGTCTTCTGCTTCTCATCTCTGGCCAAACTTTCCAGGGAATTACTCATCCTCATGGGGAATAGATGGGGGTCCTGGGGGTGGGGTGGGGGAACTTACTGTCTAGAAGATGAGTGGAGCCACTGGGAAAAAGTGTTTCAGAGCATTTGGTCAATGTTTGAAAATTTGAAGCTGTGGATGCCTTATGCCTGGAATTGTTCAAGACCAAGTTGGATGGGCTTCTGAGCAACCTGGTCTAGTGGATGGCAACCCTGCCCATGGGAGTGGGGTTGGAATTAGGTTATGTTTAATGTCCCTTTCAACCCCAACCTTTCTATGATTCTATGATTCTATTCTGAGATGGGAATGATTGCTGCATAAGCACACATGGCACACGTGTGCACCCCACACTCCTACTGTCAAAACTCAAAGCTGACACTCCTCTGTGATGCCAGGGATGGGAAGAAAACACAACACCCCCCCCGGGAGGGACAACTGCTAAAGGGAAAAGCTCTTCTTTGGTGACACTGGGAGCACTTCATCAGGACTAACACTCGCAACATCATTAGGCTTAATGTTTCTGTTATTTGTGCTGTCAATTCTCCTAATGGTGCTCCAGCAGCATGGAGTCGAGTGAGTCATAAAAGTAATTATTATCTAGGCTATGGCACTGAAAAGGCATTCGAAGTTCAATTCAGCACCAGCCCGGTCGGTGTGGATGGTGTACATTCATTAATGAGCAGGTGCAAAGTGCTGAAGAGAGAAAAGGAGAAAGCCCATTCCGTGTGAATTATTTTGCCTTATTATTCCTCACAGGCAAATACGTAGCAGCAGGTGGAGGGAGTGAATAGGAGTAAGAGTGTACATCTTGCTCCTCACGTTTTTAAGTGCACACAAAAGACAGGCACTCCGGGTTTTACTTCATCAATGTCCAGACTGATGTAGGGTCCCAGGGGTCAGGATGTGTATATATGAGGCATGGCAAGAAGCTGTGGCTGCCACCAAAATCTGGGAGTCTGAGTAGAAACAAACAGGCAAAAGAGAGAAAGGAGTGAACATTCACATTTTGGAGGTAGGGAACTGAATGTACCAGGAGATGAAGTGATATCACTAAGGTCACATAAGGATTTGGTGGCAGAGAACACACTTCTTACAGTCACTGCATCTTGTGACTTACCCACCAGACTTCCCTTTTACCTAGATGTGCTTTCTGCTGGAGGCACACGGACACACTTCCAGACAGATTTGTAGCTGTGGTGACAGAAGGACATCCACTCCCTCCCAGTCATCTGTCCTTCCTCTGCCCAGGGCTCAGTACCCACAGGAGGCTCAGCCCAGGGCCAGAGCTGATGGAGTAACACCAAACTGGCAGCTCCTGAAGGTTCCTATCAAAGACAAGAAAGCAAGTCCCAGCAAGGAGCAGACACCAGCTGTATCAATGCTGTTGCTGCTGACCATGTTCTCAGGTAGGACAGGTGACTGTGCTACAAGGTTGTATTCACTCTGTAAGATTTATCACTTCTCTCCCACTGAGTAGCTCTACTGAGCTGGTAATTGTCCATCAGGCAAATGGCAGAGCAAAAGTTCACTTCAATAGTGATAGAGTCCAGCCTGTCTGGGTGGGTTTGCATAGGGCTTCTGTATTTTATTGTCTCCCTACTTACGTGGAAAGGGTTTTTGTTTCAATTGGAGGCCAGGAGTGAAAAACCACATTTCTGAAGGTAGGAAGATGGTATCTGCTGAGATGAGCAGCAGCCACCTGGATCAGCAATTACAGACCCTCAGATGTGTCGTGGGTCTGGTCAGGCAAGAGGACTCAAGGTACTTGGTTTGCATTTCATGAGCATGGATCTGTGCTAATAAGAGCAAAGAGTCAGTCAGAGGACCTGACAGACTGTTTAGAGTGAGAATAGCAGTGATCTGTCTTCTTTTATGATGTGGGAAGCAAAACTGAAGGAATGTGATGGTGATGGGATTGAAACTTATCTGTATCAAGCCACTGAGAATTGCCTGATGGACAGACTCCATCCCCACGACCAAAGATGCGTGGTGAGTAACTCATGTATCCCATGGGAGCAGAGCTGTGGCAGATAAGACATGGCTAGGACTGGACAGCCTTCCCCAGGGCCTCCATGACGTTGTGCATCCCACCATGGGGCTCTTGCACATACCCTGGCACCCAGGGAGGACCTAAGAGTCTCCTTGCTCTTCCCCATCCAGGACTGATGTCCGTCTGCCCCTGCACTACAGCAGTTCCACAACTGTGGTTTTTCATTTGAGGTGTCATCTGCAGACATTGCAACCCAGGTGGGTACATGGTGATTCCAGTTCACCATGTACAAATCTCTGATGCTGCCTCCGGTGCTGTCATGGAGTGAGGGAGCCTTGGGTGAAGGGAATTCACCAAAAGGAAGGACTGAAGGGTTAAACTGGCCTTTTATTTCATATGAATGAGCCACAAAAATTCCTCAAGCTCATTTGACTCTCACAGTTCTTCATCATCTTCTGACCTTGCCTTTCCCTTTGGTGTCCAATATCCTAGAGAAATGAAATTCTTGCAGAAAAAACGTAGTGGAAACCGAGGACTCTTAGCATATGTTAGTGTCAAGGAGGCAACATATTCTAATCAAACCTGCTTTGGTGATGAGCTCTAGACAAGCTCTGAGCAAGGCTTCACATTTCAGCTTCACGGTTTATTGGGACCGCAGCGATAACTCTGCTTCTAAATGGAAATAAGTCTGTGTGGGCTCCTCAGACTGTTTCCATTCAGACTGACGCCTCCAGCTGCCCCCAAAAGCCAAGTTCCAGAGCAGCGAAAAGAGCTTTATAGCCTTGGCTTTAATTAACTCCCTACAGCAAGAGCCACTTTGGCTGTAACGCGCGAGTGGCTTTCAGATATGCTATTTATCAGGTCCCTAAATGTAATCAGAGCCAGTTTGATCCAATTAGGCAGTAGCAGTACAGGATAGCACCATACAGCCTGCATGCAGCAGCACTCAGGACAAGGAAATGCAGTGCTGAAATACTGCAACCTTCCCATCTAGGATACAACATCATCATCCCTCCATGTGATCCCTTCAATCCCTTTCTGCGATTAAGGTGAAAGTCCTTGATGCTTTAAAAAGTACTTCAGTGTCTACAAAAGGCTGAGCCTATAAGTCTGTTGCATGTCATGTAGGCAAACCTGTTGTCTCTTCCAACCTGAAATGGGGTTTATGCTGCCTTTCACTACACCAGGCTGCTCAAAGCCCCATCCAGCCCTCGAACACCCCTGAGCATCTGTGGTCATCAAACATGTCAAAACAAAATTTTCTGCAGCTACTAAAATAAAGGAAGCCTTGCACTACCTTATCTAATGTTGTGCAACTTCCCCTCCTCTTACAAAGAAGAAATCAGCCACCACAGACCTTTCTTCTCTTTTTGGCTCAGGGGAGCTGACTCCATCCTGCATCATTCTGTTGGGCCACTTGCAATGCCCATCCTTCCCCAGAGCCACCTGTTTAATGCTGAGTTAATTTACATTTCTTTTAAGTGCTTGTGTTTTCTTCAGCAGACAGGCTGTGAGTTATTGCCTGATCTGCTTTTCTGTTCAGGAGGTTACAAGGGCCTCGTTAAACAGAACAGAATATGCAAAATGAAAGGTGACTTGCCAGTTGAGCAATACTGAAGATTAGAAACACCAGGAAGAAAGAAAAGAGCTCTTACATTACTGCCTGCAAAGCTTTTTGCCCTGAGTTCATTATTTACATAAAATTATCATCAAGCCATAAATTTAACTGAAAACTGACAGTCTAAATGACAGACTTCCCAGAAGTCAGCATATGAAATAGATCCCATTCAGCTGAGCATCAGCTGTATAGAAGGTGGGTTTTATCCAGATTGATTGATGGGGATGCACCAACATCAGGAGCGCTGCCTGCTTGAAGGATGAGGCACCTTAAAGCAATGACTTGTCTTTGATGGATGCCAGAGCTTAGATCCTGAGTGAGCAGAGCAGATCAGGTGGGATATGAGCAAGGAGACACTTGATACTACTGGAGATGCACTGGAAGAAATGTTGAAAGCAGCAGGCTCAGGTGAGGGTCTGGAATTTGGGCTGGGGCTTGGGATTAGACCAGAAGGTGACCTAGGAACTATCTTGCTGATTAGCTCCTTGAAGTGTTTTCTTCTGCCTTCGATACATCAGGTGGGGTGTGTACCCTGAGAGGAGCATTTAGGGTGGGTGCTGCCAAGGTTTGCTCTGAGTAGCTTCATCAGAGGTTAAAAGCATAGAGAATCAGAAGGACTGGAGTTATTTTGGCACTGGGTGCAGTGGGTCCTGCAGCAGCAAGTGCAACCACCAGTACCTGGGAGATGCTGTGAAGGTACTGGGGCAGCGAAGGCAAACCAGCACACTACTAGTGTTTGTCAGGAAGAGACAACATTGACTATGAGTCTTGTTTCCCACTGAGTCACTGCTTTCCACCAGATAGAACCAAATTAGCACCCTTGCAACTCCTGGGCTGTCAGGCTGCCGTCCTGCCAGCCTGACCAAACCTGCACCGGGTCTGCCCTGGTGCCCACAAATCCCCACATGTCACCTCCTCCTCTGTACCTGCTTTGTTCCCCTCTACTCACAGCTCTGGGGACTTGTGATGAGCTTGGGAGCCAGAAAGCTGCTCTCTCCCTCATTTTTTTTTCTTTCTCTTTTATATTTCTCTTTCAGCTTTATCAGGCGGTCTAATAAAATATATTGTCTCTCCCTATAAACCTTGCCTCTAGAGACTTAACCGCACTGAGGTTGCTATAACAACAACAGAGCTCTTTGCCAGCAAGAAATGAAGGCAAAAGGTACTGGGAAAACCAAGGGAGAGTTCAGCAAAGAGACCCCCACTGTGTTGCATTATCCCTGAGAGGAGCAGGATGAGGGACCACATGGGAAAAGCAGAGGAACAGAGAGAAGAAGTGGCACCTCTAGGGGTAAAGAGTCATTTGAGTTCTTGAATCTGCTTGGGATGTGCTGTAGAACCCTCCCCATCGAGCACACAGAGCAGATCTCCTGAGTGTTTGCCCTGTTCGGGTTAAAAACCGTTCTCTGCCTCCACACAGAAAAACACTGAGTTCAGCATTGCTGGTCCCCCGTTACTGGGCTGTTCCCAGGACTCATTCATAGAGCAAAATTCCCGTTCCAGACAGGAAGGAGGTAGATGACAAGGACTCTGATTAGGTGCTGGGGCAAACCACTTTCAGAAGGCAAATGGATGTCATGTGCCCCTGTGACTGCAGCTGGCCAGGAAAGGTTTCCCCTGTCCTTGGGCACAGCATGTTTCAGTAGCAGGAGAGGGTCTACCATGGTCCCACGGGCTGAAAAGAGCCAGGGAGGGCCCAGGAGAGGGAGAGGTGGAAACTGCTGTCAAGGGCATGCAAATGCTAGTAGAGGATGCTTGTCCTAGGAAGCAGTAACTTAAAAGCAGGAAAAAAATGGTAGGAGAGCTTATCTGGAGTAGCTGTAGATACCTACAGACAGGGACACTCTTCTCCATCCTTTTCTGTTCTTTTTAGCTGACTGCAAATGCCACAGTGAAGCTCTTCTAACTCCATCAGCCAGGGGTTTATTTGAACCAAATCTTCATTTTTCCCTCCCAAGTTATGGATTAGGGGCTCTGAATTGTTAAACATCTGAGGATTGCCAAGAATAGAGAGTTTGTTAAGCACTCTGAGAACTGGGCATTAAAGAAAGTTAAATTATTGTTCTCGGATCCTCTGCAGAGATGAATATTTATGGCTCAATCTAGTTTTCCAGAGTCTCATCATTTCTTATGTCAACTGTATTTTATAGAAATGTCCACAGGGAAGGAATTTACTTTTGTCCTCAGCCCAAACTAAACAAGCTCAAGCAGTGATTATTTGGGTTTCAAAACAGTTGGATCATTTAATCTCAACATTTATTGATCTCCATCTGCACTGGAATCCTATGGCTAAACATCTGCAATGCAATTAATAGCCTAGAGTACAAATTCATTACAGATTTATCAATAGGTACTGAGTTTCAGACTGAGAAATTTTTTTTTTATAATCTCCTTACTTTGGAGCATAAAAAAGACATGCAACTTCACAGAGCTAGAGACACATCCAAGGCCATGAGAGAACTGCTCCCCATTGTTGGCAAGGTTTGAAAGGCAGATCTATTTCAAGCCACATGGTTCCCAGTTTGAGAAAGACAAGGATAAATCTTTCAAGAAAACAGTCAGCATTTCCTTCAAAAATCAGAGTTAGATATTGAAAAAAATGCCTAGTTAAAATTTGAAAAAACAATAGCAAACGTCTCGTATTGCTGACCCTGATCCCTTTCCTGGCCAGCAGCTGGGGATGAGTTTTGTAGGTCCTTCCCTGGCTGCACTCCCTCCTGGGGGCAGCTGCCTTCGGTGCCGAGCCAAGTGATTCCCGCATCAGTTAATTAATTGTTGCAATCTGTTAATGAAGTTTAGAATGTACATTGCGGGCCATCTGGACAAAAGATGATTTGTGAGGATGACTGCAACGTGTCCCTGCCTTTTATCCACAATAATGGTTAAATATGGACTAATTAGGGGGGACACGCAAACGCGTTAGAATGAGCCAGGCCTCGCACTGATGGATTTGTCAATGGGTAGGAACTGCAGCTCATAGGAAAATCTATGCCTTTCTGAGGACGACAGGGGGAGGTGATCCATGCCGAGCAGCCTGGCAGACCAAACCCCACAGTGGCTCATCTGGGCTAAGAGCAAAGCTTAGGGGGCAGGAGGGATGCTGAGATGGAGGGTGGCAGCAGGACCGGCCGACCCAGCTTCAGGCACAGAGAATGCTTGATAATCCCCCCGCCCCAGAAGCTTCTCAGTGTCCCCCTGCCAAAATTTGGCCCACACCTCACTGTTGTGGTTGGAAATCTAGAGGCAAAGGGTTGTCAGTTCTTTTGAGCATTGCAATTCATCACATCTTAATATAATAATCACCGGGTGCTTGGAATATTATTTAACTGTATTTTTATTTTTTACACAGCGGGGGGTTGTAAAAAAAAAAAAGTGAGAAGATATAGACTGGGGCAAACCCAGAGAAATGTCTTCTTTTTGGCCCCTGACCTTGTCTCAGCCCCCAGATAATGTGATATTCATCTCATCCCCATTCATCAGAGCTCATTTCCCTTGCAAGGAAATAAAAAGTGCTCAGCTCTAATATATGCAGCAGGGAGATACACGAGTGTCTGGAAGGGAATCAGCTCAGTCAATCACCAGCAACGTAAAACCTCCGCTGAAAACACCCTGGATCCACTTTGCAAAATGACTCCCATAAATGACAAAATAATATGCATGCACTCTTAAAGAAGTAAGAGATTAAACAAAGACCTAGAGCTTATAATCACTGCTGCTTTGGGGTAGGAATAATTTACAGTAAAATACGCCTGCCTGATGTGTATTTCAGCAGTTTTGCAAGCTTTTCTCATTTCCCTTTACGAGTCAATGCTTCGAATTTGTTTGTATCCAGAATAATTTGAAAAAAACACCCTCTCCTACTTGCATCCTCTTGTACTTCCCAGTGCATAGATCTGCATTCATAGGCCATTAGAGAAGAAATGGTTGCAGAATGATGATCACCCAAATTAACAACTATTTATTGTCTCTGCAGTCAAAAAGGCTGTCTCCAAAAACCTCTGAGCAAACTAATGTCCACCAGAAGACACCCCTGGTTAGGACTTATATTTAAAAGCTTTTTGTTATGGATTTTTTTTAATGTCAATATACTCATCTGAAGAGGAAAAGGCTCAGTAGCCTATAGTCAGAGGGGGTCTGAGAACTGGTGTTTGTCAGCAATAAGAACATTGACTGACCTGACCCACAGTCCAGAAGCCTTTGGATCACTGATATTCCTGCTTCTGGGGGCTCATTCCTTCCAGGAACATCAGCCATATGTTAAACCAGCACCTACAAGGACTAAAGCAAACACAAGTGTTTCTACACCCCTCAAGCTCTGCCTTTGCCTGTCCTTGTTCACCAGTTGTTCCCAGTCTCCCGCACACAGGCTTCTGTTCAGCCCATGGATGATCAGCTGCAAATACAAGTTGCCTCACACAGCAGCTCTAACACCTATTTTTATCCCCTAATTCTCACCAGGCTTCCTTATTAAAGCAATAGGGATGCTTAATAAGGGGCTTCATAATTCTTTGAGGGGTCGAGCTATTTGAAATGAGCCCCCCTCCCTGTTAAAGATCACTTAGAGCTCATCACTGCCTCTTCCCACTCTGCTGAGGATGAATGGTGTTTTATTTATAGGCAAGGCACAAAGCTCAAGGCCCAGGATGAGAGCTGCCAGCTCCAGAGACAGAAATGATATCTGTGATTGACCTAAATGTCCAAGGCAACCGCTGACAGCCCACACACAGCACAGGAGCAGAGCCTTTAACAAATAAATGGAAGGAAATTTATACCCAAGGCTGCAAGAGAAGACCTTGGGAAATAAATACCCTCAGCCTTTCAGCAGCAATTGCTGAAGGTAGATGACCAGATCTCATCCTGCAATTACACTGAGCACGGCAGAGCCTCTAGACCAAAGCCTCTGACTTGACAATTTGCAAACACCAGAAGAGATCCCGAACTGGCATTTTTGTTCTTAAATTTTGATGGGCCATCCTGTGCTCAGAAACATCCTGGGTCACAGGAGTGGGAGTCTGTGACCCTGGCTATGAGGAGCTGCCATTAGGCAGGTGAGTCCTAAGCTCAGCAAACACCTCTGGTGAGCAATGAGTGATGCTCAAGCATCAGGTGTTATGCCTCAAAATCCTCATGCGTTGAAGTGAGAGCCAAACGCTGCCTGAAGAATCTTTCTGGAGGCAATTTAGCTGACAGCAATGCAAATTCAGGGATGTCTGGGACTTTCTAGACTCACAGAACAGCCCTGGAGGTCATTTATTTCCCGTATTCCATCCTCATCCCTTGAATGCTTCCCCACCCTTGATAAAAAGCAGTGCATACCCTGACACCCCCAAGAAGAGCAGCCAGAGAGCTTTACTGCAGCTGTGAGGTGTGATGGCCCCAGTAATGGAAAAGGCCCTGGGGCTGAACAGGGACCCTCAGAGAAAAATGTAACCTTGGCTAAGACCTGATGCAGCATCTTGGGCATGGAAAGCTGTAGGAAACACAAATCCTCTGCAGAGTGCAAGGAAAGGTGGCAGTATTCATTTTCTGTGCTACCAGATGAAGATGGTAGGTGTCACTAGCAATAAGCACAATTGAAAAAAGGAGAGCAGGAATGTTCAGTTCAGATTTACACATCAAGCCTTCAGTGCTGGGTCTGGGTGTGTATTTTTGGCACAGTACAATACTGGGGGGAATATAGATATTGCACAAACCAGGATGGGCTCATGATTTGGCGACAGCCAGAGCACTGTGGTGTCTTTTGTTCCCTAATGAAGTTATTGTCCACAAATAGTACTTGCTTGCTGCTGAGATCACAGTTAAAAGTAAAGGATTATGTAAATGGGCTCTTGTCACCAGCATGAGCCCAGCTGGTCTTAGTCCACCCCACTGCCACGACAATGGTCCTGCCTCCGCTGTCACAGCTGACCCCCTCTTTCTATCAATACTAGAAACCTGATCTGGCTGAAAAATCTCATCTGATCTCTTTTCTCCTCCAAAATTGTTAGTTTCCTGCTGGATCAGTTCCCTGCTCTGTCCCATAATTGTTACTGCCAGTGATGAGGAGGAGCAGGAACATGGGTCTGGCCGTGGCCATCCTTCCCACCTCAGTGCAGGCTTTGCCCCTGGCAGGAGTATCCTCTTTCTCAGCACCCTGTTAAAAACTGACAGGATAACGCAGTTCATGGCTGTGCAGAGGGATCCTAGTGTTGGGGCAAGAGTTGAATGGGTGGCTTTGCTGCTGAGTCTCCTTGCCATGGACATCCACTGAGGAAAACCCCAGCCCCGGGCACCATTGCATCTGCCTGGTCTTTTTTTTTTCCCTGCTTTTTTCCCGTATGCCATCTCACAAGCTTGGACTTCTGGAGCCTGTGCTCTGAGCTGTGGTTATTGCACACAACTTCCCCCTTAACTGCTCTGACGAGTAATAGAATTATCCTCCTTCCCCAGCTCATCGGCCAGGAGCTCTCTGGCTTTAATTCACCGATAAATCTTTGCTCCATGGAGGGAGAAGGGCAAGAAAGGGGGAGACGGAGCAGTATAGCCACAAACAGGGAGCTGATAAATGCTAATGAATTTATGGGGATTACACCAATCCTTTAGCCAAAGCCAGAGACCCACATAGCTACACAGGCCCATGTGATCTGCCTGCATCTGACTGCAAGAAATCATTCAAAAGACAGGCAATTTGCCCTTCTGCTGTAATTAATTCTGGTTGGGAACAGCAACAAGAAGACAGGGTAAACATTTCACTTGACTGCAGGTGGACAGATATACTGTGGCCCCAGCATGTTATGATTCCAGTGTGCTGTGACCCCTCACCAGCTCAAAACCTGGGAGTGCTTTGCCCAGGCCAGGCTGAGCCGTGTACCCCCAGCTCCCTTGGGCTGATGCTGGGGTCAGCAGGGGCTGGGACAGGGGATGCTGGTGGCAATAGGTTCCCAGTTACCACAGTCTGGCCCCGGAATTTAGCTGGGATTGACCTACAGGAGCCTCTTTGTAGAAAGGCTGTGGGATGCAGCGGGTCCTGCTCCCCAGTCAACAGGATTTTGCTTTTGGAGAGGAATCGGGCAAAAGGCTGCGGCTCTGCTTGCCGCTCGCAGGGATTTGGGCAGCAGGTGGAGCTCGCTCCGCTGGTATGAAGAGTTCCTCACATTTCCTCACCTGGAGCTGGGATTTGCCTGCCCTGAAGTTGTGGGTGCCCTGTACCCTGGCGAGCTGAGGGCTGCCAGCTCACCCCCGGCTGGGGCAGGTGTGCAACATCTGCTGCATCTTCTCGGTTTGGGTAAATCCCGACCGTCTTCATTTTTATCATGTGTCTTGCAATGTGGTTGTGCTGCCTCCTAACATAACACACCAGAGAGCTCCTGCCCCACTGAGCATCCCCCAAGGCCAGACCTCGAGATTTGGCTACCGAAATACCTGACCCAAATGACAAGCTTGAGCTCTGCAGGCTAAAACCTGAGCCCCAAAGGGTCTCACTGGGGTGTCTCATAGCTGCTTCCTATGTGAGGGAATGAAGATGTCACTGTGACAGAGGCACTGTGGTGCCCTGGACACCTCTTGAGGACAGGAAAGCTGTGGCCATGAGTGACAGATCTGGCAGTGCCTGGAGGAGCCCTGGCCTTCCCCCTTAGACATGATCTCACTTCACCAACATTGGGGTTTTGAAGGGGCTGCTCTCCACAGAGACATGTGCAAAGGACAGGAATAATCTAATAACTTTTTGTGTGTCAGGTCATAATAAAATGGCTTGAGGTTGAAGGATAAGTTAATCTGTTATTTTGTCTTTCAGTGCTGTGAAAGGGTTTTCTAATATAACTTTTTTCCACACATTTGCATTAATTTCAAGATGCAAGAAGAACCTTTTTTTTTTTTCTCTTCAGCTGGGGTGGTTTTGTCTCTGATAGAATCAATTTTCTTCCTGGTGGTTTGTATGGTGCTATGTTGTAGATTTGTGACCAAAACTGTGGTGATTATGGGGATGTTGTAGCTATTGCTGAGCAGGGCTCACTCAGAGACTCACTCTGCTTCTCATACCAGTGAGGAGCCTGAGGGTGCATCAGGAGTTGGGAGGGGACACAGCCAGGACAGCTGACCCCAAGTGACCACAGGGATAACCCAGACCACACGATGTTGTGCTCAGCAATAAAAGCTGGGGGAAGAAGGAGGAATGAGGGGATGTTCAGTGATGATGTTTGTCTTTCCAAGTCACCGTCACACATCATGGAGCCCTGCTGTCCTGGGGATGGCTGAACACCTGCCTGAATATGGAAAGTATCAAATTAATTCCTTGACTTGCTTTACCTGCACAGACAGTTTTCGCTATTAAACTTTTATCTCAACACACGAGTTTCCTCACTTCTACCCTTTCAATTCTCTCTCCCATCCCACTGTGGGGGAGTGAGCAACTGGCTGTGTGGGGCTGAGCTTCCTGCTGGAGTACTGGAGTTTCTCCCATCCCTGTCTACGCACAGACATCTGGATCCAGAATTCCAGGCGAACTGCTCCCGACAGCTGTGCTCCTCCAAGCTCAGACATGATTTCGTGGCAGTCCCTGGAAGACGCGGTAGATGGCACTCCGGATATGATATTCTGGGCTTAAAACTTCACTCCTGAAGTTAAACTAAAATTAAAAACCTGGAAAAGTTCAGGAGAGCTTTAAGCCTCTTAATTTAAATACAGATGCTGAACGTCTGGAAGAAATTCCTGACACTGGAAGCTGCTTTTCCCGCCTCGTTCAATAAGAAAGGTCCCATCCCCGAGTTATCAGCACAGTTTGAGTGTGGGATCCCTGAAGTGGCAGGTAACCAAACAGAGAGATTTGGGGGAAGGCAGGTGGAGAAAAGGGCATGGCTGATTTCATTATCACTAATAATAACAAATCCTTCTCTCAAAAAAAAAATCTCACCACAGAAAGGACCCAGTATAAAGCTTGGTGGAGAAAATGGCATTGGATGCGGGTGATTTTCTGGTGGTTTTCAGTGGTGACTTGGCTCCAGAGAGGTACCACATCCCTGACCCATTTTCTTATAGCTGCATGCAGGAGTCTTCTGAACACCTCAGCACGACACGGACACTGAGGCTGCTGCTCTGTCCCAGCGGCAGCACCATGGAAATGCAATAGGAGGCACTGCTAGTGATAGAGGTTTGACCAAAAGTAAGCAAATTATGTCTGATTGATTCTTAAATCCTGCTGAGTGGCTGGATGGACCGTGTGGCTGTATGGATTCATCTCAGGTATTGAAACAGCAAGACCCAGATTCACTTGAGTCAGGGTGTAGCTTTTGACTCCATTAAGAAGCTGTTCCTATTGCAAGTGTTTCTCCAGAAATCCTAACTTTTATGTAGTTTCCTCCTTTTTTTCTCAGGAAGTGCGGTGATTTCTGTGTTTTCTACAATGTAGTTTAAAAGAGTCTGTCCTGTATTTCTGGGAGACAGGAGTTAAAACTATTTATAGATACTCTTTAAAATGTGACATTCGAGGATTTATTTTTTAAACAAAAAAAATTTTTTTTAAATAAAACAAAAGGCAACATGTAGCTTCTATTTTTTCAGTCTGTTACTAAACTCTAATCTCTAATCTCAGGGGGAAAAAAAAAGAAATAGACTACTATTCTGGTAGCATATTAACTTATTTCTCCATATTTATTTAGCCTTTCTCTTGCTTGGTGTAACCACAGAATGATAAATACATCAGACAAAAGGCATAAAATCATCTGATACTAAACTAAGTTACTCTGAAGGGGAATCTTTCCCAGGTAAACACCTCCAGGAAGCAGGACAGGAACAAGTCTCTTTGACTCTGAAGGCTGCTCCCTTGTTCCCCACTCAGGCTGCATTTTGGGGAACATTTTCAGCAATGCCTGGTCTGCCCTGAAATAGCATCGAGGTTAGAGGCACACAAATCCCACTGCAAGATGCTGAAAACCACAGGACTGTCTGGCACCTGGGGTTTCTCTGTAGGTAGGACAGGTCATGACTTTCCTTTTATCTGATATACAAACATTGTCAAAATCATTAAACTTTTGTAGACAAATGGCCTTCAGCACACCTTGAGCTCTGTGTTTGTTTGGGCATGGAACAGTGCACAGTCCCTGCCACACACCTGCACTTGCATGCTCACACCTTTGCTAGCATTGGAGTTTTCAATGTTTCAACCTTCAAGAACAAGTTTTTCATGGAGTTGCCCGGCAAAATATTCATTCCTGTCTTTTCGTGGGATATATCAAGAAAAAAAAAATCTGTGTTTCTGTATCTCCATCCGAAACATGAGCTGCTAAGTCATAGGGAGAACATACCAGCAACCTTGCTGCAAAGGTTATGTACAACCTTCAGGTCTGTGCGTGCCTTAGCATGTCTGAGGGAGGCTGGATTATAAATGTCTGTTCTTCACAACACCTCTCTGTGCATGTCAGTGGCAAAGGCAACAACAGGACATTTTATATTCTGCAGGTTATGTCCTACTTCAGTGACCCAGGTGCAAGAAACCTGATATTAAGTAAGCTGGGGAACTTGTGTTTCTTTCTTAATGGGATTCTGGCTGTCATTAATCCTTTACTGAGATGTGTGTTTCCAGAAGAAGGCATGTGCAATCAGCAAGACTGATGTGCTGGTTTTTGGGTGAACTATGTTCAGTTGCCATGGTGTGGAAGGGCCTTCTGGGTTAATTCACTTTGCAGAGCCAGAGCAAGGAGCCATCACCAGCTCAGAGAGGTTTTGTGGGCGAGGCAGCATGTTCCCACATCCTTTGGCTGGGGGACAGAGGCATGGAAAGGCAAGGTGACTGGCCAAAAATTCTGGGCTGCAACAGGCCTCAGAGCACTTCAGTGGTACTACGTGGAGATGGCCCATTGTGTGATTAATTTCTGATATGTAGTTTTTAGAAAATTAAGATCCCCAGAAGTAAGAAGTGAATATTATTGCGTATTTTCCCCCTTAATGGGCAAAAACCACAGTGAAATCCTTCCTGTGCTGCAGGATAGGAATGGCCAGGACAAGAAGAGCCGGGCAAAGTGTGTAGAGGGCAATGTGTCTCTGGCTCATTGCTGATCCTGTGCTGTAGCCCGTTGTCTCAGGAGGGCCCCAGCCTCTCAAAGAAGGGTGCAAACCCTCTCCTGCCCTGTGATTTAGCCTCATGTCCCCAGAGCACTTCAGCTCTCCAAGCTGGACTGGATGGTTCTGGAGGGAACCCAGAGGGACAAGAAGTGTCCTGCCTCTCCCAGCAGTCATTCAGGTGGTCCCCTCCAGGTTGCATCCATGTAGGATTCCAAATCTCACATTCAGCCACAATGGTAAGTCTTCTGCCCTAGGCGAGGTCAGGGGGGACACGTGTAACTTTTGATCTTCCCTCCTAGTTTCTTTCTGAGCCTTGACTGAGGGCCAAAATGTTGTGGTTGTTTTTTGGAGGAAAAGAGCCATTTTGCTGAAGACAAAACTGTCCACAGGGATACGTGCTCTTCAGGACCATCCCTGATGGAGAAGAGGGCTCCCACCTGAGTGTAAGGAGTGGAATAACTGCAGTTGGGGGCTGCCTGAGAGCACTGGGCACTTTGTCAGGTGGCACCAAGAGCTGATGATGGTTCTGCCACGGTGTCCTGAGCACAGGACTGCTGGGTGCTGCTCCGTGGGTGTCCCTGCTTTTCCCCCCCATATAAAAGTGCAGAGTCTCGGGGAACACAGGTGTCTTTCAAAGCTCAGAAAGATTTGCAGAGGCAGAAATCTGTTTCACATCCCTTTTATACACATCTGTCTTCTCACAGGGGTTGTTTAAGACCTCCCAAAAGCTTCTGTACAGCGGATTAGCTGCTAAAAAAGCTCTGATATCCAGGAGGGTGACATTTACTCTGAGATGTGCTTACCTCTTCACTGTGTACAAGAGCAGAGAATAACTAAATCAAACCCACAGCAAAATTCCCAGTCCCACGTACATGGTGATCAAGGGGAATTTAGGGGCCTGCTGCACCTCAAGTAAGACAATAAACCTACATATCCTTCATAAAGGTCCTGAATACAAACATAATAATTTGCTGAAATTCTCCTCCACCACTCTCGTGTCTCACCCATCACGTGAACAAATATTTAACAAGTCTGAAAAAAAACACCCAAAGACAAGAAAAATTAATAGGATTTAAAGAACCACCTTTAAGTACTTAAAGAGCAGCTTACAATCAATTAAAGACCTCATAAACACGAGAACGTAAACAACATCAGAAATTTTCTGCATATTACAAAATGATTTGCTGTAGAGTGGCTTGCATGAAGAGATTAGATATGCTTTGCAGCATAAAACATTATTCTGTAAAGGCATTATGTTACAGCAAACACACCAAGCTAATTGTATTAGAGGAAGTTCAGGTGAAGCATAATTCCTGGATTAGAAAATTGAAGACACAGGTTAAACAATATGTGTTGGTCAGGCTGCTTGAAATTTGCTGGCAGGTCTTGAAAAGGATTTTTTTTTTTTTTTTTTTACACTGAATTACTGATTTTTTTTTGCTAGCCTCCAAGATCTGTTTTTTAAGGGTACTAAAATTTTGAGCCAATGTAGTGGAATATATTACGTATTTGAAAGCGGAAAAACAAATTTTGTTCTTATTTCAGCTATTTAAACAACCCTACTAATTACAGAGTTGAAAACAGTTCCTAATATTGCTTTCATTCTAAAAATATTGTCCCACTGGCAAACTCTTTTAATCTACTAAATTATTTCTCAGATCTGAAAATAATTAACACTTTCTACAGGGTGCTTATGTGAAATACGAACACTGTAACCACCCAGAACACATTTTTGGCCAACGATGGATATGACCCACAGATAAATGCCAGAGCTGGGCGATGCATCATCTATGTCAGTGAATTTTTTGAGCAGTGGAGTGTGGCATTTCACACATGTGAGCAGAGCAGGTGTTTGCATGTGCTGGCACTTACCCTTACTGCTTTTAGATGAGCCAGCGCTGGCAAACTACAACTTTTTAAATAAAAAGTTCATCTGCCCACCTATGGCGAAACTTCATCTCAAACTTTCTCAGATGGAAAAGGAATAAAAATCTACAAACAGGGTGAATTAATCTCTTTTTGTTAAGTCAGAAACACTGACTGTAGGAGCTGCAGCTGTGGGGTGCAAAGAAGAAGTTCATCAGGGTCCCCTTACCCCTATTTTTTGATGGGGAGCACAAAGACAACACCTGCCTGCAAAAAATACCCAAACTTTATCTTGTCAAAATGATCCTGATCTGATTTTGTTTGACAGGAACTCACAATAAATAAAAAAAAAGATCAAACGTAAGAAAGAGAAGAAAAATGGCAGTCACCCTGGGAGGAAGCTTCCTAGCATATGATAAATTGGAAAATGGACATACAGAACATGCTGACATACATTTTTAATGGCCCAATTGCTCAATTAATTCTTTCCCTTTTCCCTTTTTAATGTGAAAATCGTCATAATTCCTCCCAGATTAGTATAGATACAGGCCGACAGTCTCTCCTGCTCAAGGTATTTGCAGGACATAATTCATTCATAAAGCCGTAATGCACTCATCTATCATCCGAAATATTTCTTTTTTTTTCTTTTTTTTTTTTCCTCTTTTCCTTTCCCCCTCTCCCATTTGTGCTTGGGGCTCTCGCTGAGTCTCTGGGCACTGATGTATTAGCTGGCATATGCAAGCTATGAATTATCAACTGAAAGGAGTCAATTATCCACTCTAAAAATGAGTGTCTGGGCACCAATAGCCTGAGGGGCCTTTTTTGTATTTACGAAATGATTTCATGGCAAGTAGAGGTGTGTGTGGAAGGGGGGATTGAGGGGGGGAGAAAGGAAAGGCTTTTTTTTTTTTTCCTTTTTTTTCCTTGTGTCCACCCCGAGAAAAAAAATTAAAATGAAATAAAAAGAACATTTTGAACTTTTAATGCAATAATCCATTTTTATACAATCTGACTTTTAGGAGTGATTCCAGCTCGCTGGAAAGGAGCCTCGCCTGGTGGCCATGTTGCCTGGGCTTCTCCTCCTCTATCTGGTCTCAGCTAAGCCTTCAATCAAACCCGGAGCCCTGGTTGACTTCAGCTGCTAATAGACTGGATAGGAAATGGGATATTGGATAGTTTCTTGGTCCCCAGTCACTGGCCCTGTGCCTTGTCATCTCTGCAGACATTGATTTCTCCCTCTCTCCCTCCCCACCCCCTGCTCTGCTGAGGGGCTGTGGCCCACCAAGAGGTAACACCGCATCAGCAAACCTTGTGTGGAGTTATGCTTAGGGAAATGAGGTCATTAGATGGAATTACAGTGGGTTTTGATAGCTTGGTAATAGGTTTTAATGATGGAATTTAACACAGGACCCCCACCAGGGACAAGGCTGATATACATCCAGACAGGTCACTTAATAAACCTCCACTCAGCACTTGAGTTGAGGAATTTAGGACGCTCTGAAAACACAGCCCTTCTTAACCAAGCCAATACATCATTGGCAAGTAGTCTCTTTGGAAGGCTTTTTATTATTATTTTTGAGGGGTTTGACTGACTTAAAACATGCCGCTCCTTTAAATATGCACATTTATTTCACCAGATGCATTTTTGAGGAGGACTTTTTTTAGGCAGCAGATGTTTTTCTTAGACGTGAACAGACTGTTGTGCTCTTGGATGCTGAAGAGCCCATCTGATGGTGAGGTAAATTGTTTGGAAGTTTGAAGAGCTTAGCTGGCCTTTTATGTATTTGTTACTGACAGGTAAATTGCAGGTTAAGTGCAAAAGCAGCATTAGCTGAGGAGTCCTGGCTTCCACAAATCTACCTTGGCCTCTAATCTGAATACAAAAGGAAGGAAGGAATTAAATTTGACCCCTCGAAT
The DNA here is from genome assembly GCF_003984885.1 of Neopelma chrysocephalum. Taxonomy (NCBI): domain Eukaryota; kingdom Metazoa; phylum Chordata; class Aves; order Passeriformes; family Pipridae; genus Neopelma; species Neopelma chrysocephalum. The sequence goes on from NW_020897721.1 coordinate 2,984,389, forward strand.
ATGCTGTTTGCTCAATCCCAGACTTATTTAGTAAGCTCCTTTAAGGTGCTTTCTGTTTGTTCTGGCCTCATCTCAAGCAGGTACAAGAATGCCCACAAAAGAGGACACTTTACAGGTAGTAGAGTGGATCAAAGCCAGAACCATTGCTTTGTGTGTCCCAACAATGCCAAAGGGGCAGGATTGAGGCTCTCTTGAAGGACAGCTCATTCAATTTGTTCTCCAAAGGCTATAATGCCATGATTGCTGCTGCAGATCTGCACACTCCCTGAACACAGGAGTCCTGTGAAAGGGCTCACAAAATCCACCAAGACTCATGGAGTCATGGAACGGTTTGGGTTGAAAGGGACCTTACAGAACATCTTGTTCCAACCTCCCTGCCATGGGCAGGGACACCTTCCACTAGACTAGGTTGCTCAGAGCCCCATCCAGCCCGGCCTTGAACACTTCCAGGGATGGGAAGTGTTTCCACAGCTTCTCTGGGAAACCTGTGCCAGGGCCTCAGCACCCTCACAGTCAAGGATTTCCTCCTAATCAGTGGAAGCAAAGGGAGCAGCGGGTGAGCCGTGGCAATGACAGAGATACAATTCAGTCTTTCCTTGTCTGGTTTGAACCTGAGCTGCAAACCCCTGTGTCGACTGCGAAGTCCTCTACACATGGCAAAGGAGGGTCTCTAAATAGGAGGGCTGAGAAGAAAGTGTCTAGTAGCTGGGGCCAGTCTGCTGGGACATGGAGGTTTTATTGACTGCTCCACAGGCAAACTCGTCCATTCTGGATTACCCTGCTGAGGAATGGTTTTGGAAAGCAACTAGATGATCTCCCTCAATTGTCTTCATATTTTCTTGAAAGTGAGAGAGGCTCTTCCAAAAGGTACTTCAGAGCCAAAGGAAATATCTATGCATCACTGTCAGTGAGAAATGCCTCCTTCATGGTGTTTGATGTCCAGTTTAAACTAATTCCAAGGCTTCCTTGACAACCGAGGAGGATGGTTTGATGAAAACTGCGGTGGGCTGATCCAAGCTCACCTTGAAGAGTGTCCACACTTCACTAGGGGAAAATCTGGTTTATGGTTACCTGCCAATGGGTCCCACCACCCAGAACCATACTCTGATTACTTGCCTAGTAGTGCTACCATGTCCCACATGCAGCTCAAGAGGCAGGAGTAGTGTTTAATGTCCACAGTACAAGCAGGTCAAAGACTCAAACATTTTCTGGGCACACCAGCCTGGAGAGCCCAGGCCAAGAAGACGTGGTGCCCCCCTCAGCATGTTGGAGGTCGGTTGGAGGAGGTGCAGATCCCTAACAAATTTCCTCAGAAGAGAGGCTGCAAAGTTCTCCTGCATGGGCAGTCAGTGGATCCGGGAGTAGGAGACCAGGACTGTCTCCACTGCTGACATGGCCCTGCTCCCTGCTCTTCTTCAGCCTTTGGTAATCCCAGCCACAAGAGGATGACGAGTGCTTTCATAGGGGCTTTGAATCAACCAAATTTGGCTTTGTCTCTCTTGTTGTTACCACCTGCTAGCAACCCCCCCCCCAACCACTGAGACCCTGATCTTCCCTGTAGTTTAACCTTTTTTTTCTTATTTTTTTTGCACTTTTCTCGAACAAAGGTGTCATAAGTGATTTGCCAGCTCAGATGATATTTGCTCCAAGTGTGAACTATGTGGGCTGTGGAAAGCTGTCTGTTTAATTTCAAAATCCCTGATGAAGCTAAGAAACAAGGCCTGGAACAAAGAAGAAACTGCCACTTTTTGGCAAGAGTGTGCTGATTTACAAAAGGCATCCTTCAATTATTTAAGGAGCAGTCAGCAGTGCCATAACTTTAAGTATGAATCAAGTGGCATGACTGAAAAATTTGTCACAGTGTGTTAGATCAATGGTAATTACCTTACTGACATGAGTACTGTTATTATTTTACAGGGCTGCAAACAGGATCATGGACGTGAGGAAACACAAACTGCACTGTGATCAATACTCTCTGAAATATGACTCTCCGTGGCCCAAAATGGAGTTTTCAAGCCAGGCAAACCATTATAGACTGATTCTCTCTCTGCCTTTAGATGGATACCCTGAAGTAAAACACAGCAGCAATTGGTCAACTTGTTTCTGGCTTTGAACAGGCAAATAGTCACTTATTATTTTTAAGGACAACTGTGTGCAAATAAAAAGTCTGTGCAGCCAAACTCTGGGTGAGAAGAGAGCTATGGAGGGGGCGTGGGGAAGGAGGCCTCTGGCTCATGCTGTACCTGTTGTTTAAAACCTGGGACTAATCTCTCTGCTGCAGCACACATTTGCCCTCAAACGTTTTCAGGTTCTCCCCCACCTATGATTTCAAAGGGTTGTGGGACTCCTGATCACTTGGCATCACAGTCAGGACCTGTGGGATGTGAAAGCTTTCCTATATTTCCTCTCTGACAGTGACACATGACATGGGGCAACATCTTGCATGCCATGTCCATTGGTGGCTGAAGAATGTCACACTCTTTGCTGCAATGTTTGATGAAATGTCCGTGGGCAAGTTGGGCCCCAAGTGGGACATGGACAAACAGGCTGGCTGAAAAGAGGGCAACACATAGTGGAGGCAAGATCTGAAGCTGTCACCTCTCTTCAACCCAGGCCAATAAGGGCTGCATTGCCACTGATTGAGGACACTGTGCCTGATTTATCTATAAACACGTGCTTTGCACAGCTGCCTTCACACAAAGTGTGATCACCAGTGTACAACCCCAGGAACTCTGGAGCTTATTTGGGACTGCTTGTTAGTACAGTGCCCACAGCCTGGCCAAGCAAACAATTTAAATATTCTGTCCAGGCAACTTCTAGTAGAAGGGGTGGACTTGCCAAGCCTACGTGAGACCTTGCTCAGCTAATGTGAGGGAGATGAAGAGGCATCAACTGAAAACAAAATGGACATGCATCAAGGCAAGGGGATGGCTGGGCACAGACCGGGAAGCACAGCTCCAGGGAGGAGGAAGGGTAAAACAAAAGGAAGGAAGGAAGGAGAAAGAGAATTTTCTTGACTTACAAAGAATTAGTCATTGTAACTCAGAAAGGAGCTTGCTGAGAGCTTGGCTCTGGAGGTGAGACAGGGAGTGTTACTCTGGCCATACTGGGCACGTGGTAGCAGGAAAACATCCCAAATGCTGTGACTAGGCACTTCCACAGAGAGGAGTAAACAACCAAGACCCACCAATGGCAGATCAGAGTTGAACAGCAGACCTGAAAATCAAACACTTGGAGATGGCCACTAAGTGTATGTGAAGCACTAAGTCACTCTGTGAAGAAGTGAAGGAAGAGAAGGCCACCAGCAGTGAAGGCCACCAGCAGAACAGGGGAATATTGCATCTAACCCAGAGGTTCAAACTGCACTCTCACTCTGAAACATGAGCACACGGGAATGAGATAACAAATAAAGATGCAATACTCCTGGCTTCAATGCTTTTTACAAATTGAAGAGCAAACTGATGAAGGACATAAGGAGACAATTGTTCCATGCTGCCCAACATCCTAAAGATTGTTTATAAGACAATGAAAAGCGAGAAAATAGAGAGGGTTACTTGGGAACATCTGCATTTCTGGCATTCCTATTGTTCTTTGGATGCTGTTAGGAAATCTCTGTCTTTATAGCAGGAAGATTAAAGTGTGTCTTTGGGTTAGTTGTTGTCTTTTTTCATCTTATTCTGTCCTGTTGAATTCCAGAATGCCATAAAGAATGAGCTGGGCACAGGAAAGTTTCATCTCATTGGTGTTTTATCCGCTTTCCTGTGTGTGTTGAGAGGATGAAACAGTTGAATGGCACATGATGCGTGGACACTATCTGATGAGAAACAAATATTGAGTGCAGTAGGAAGCAGCAAAATGAGCAGTGCTTCTTGTGAGGTGAATAGTTCAGAAGTGGCTATGTATTATTTTGGAAAGGGTCACAAATTAAGGTGTAAATTCATGTACACCTTAAATTGTGACCTCATAAAAATGATCAATGGTTAATGGTGCAGATAACAGGATTCATAAGGGAAATTTATTGGCCACTTTTGTGAAATAAATATATTTATACCATACCAGTGGGAAATAAAAACACATCAATAAATCATATAATATCTACAACTATACTAATAGCATGAGTAGCTGTTATAACCAACATTTTTAGACCTGCAGACACCCCCTCTGGCATGGTACAAATATAATACATGTTAGCAGCAAAATGTAGTTTAGTAAGAGACAGCCATGTATATCCCACTTGTGAGTTATCTAGGCAGGCACCCCTCATGAATTATGGTCCTTCCTCAAAATATAAGCCATAGAACAGAAAAATAGATACTCCACAACCATATAATACGGGTCAAATACAAAAGCACAGTGGCAGAACAGGCTTATAATCATAGAATCATCGAATATCTCAAGCTGGAAGGGACCCCTAAGGATCATCAAGTCCAATTCCCATCAAGTCCAGCAAACGTACTTGTCTGTTCAAAACAAGGTGATCCCCCCACCTGCTTGCTCTAAGCAGGAGCAGATCTGGGCAACAGTACTTATTTCACTGCTGGATTTGTATTGTTTCGTATTTTCAGCTGACTACCAGCTAAGATAAAATTCAAGGCAGGATGTTGCATGGTGTCCTGCAAAAACGTGTTCTGGCTGTGCAGGACTCTGCACACTGCAGGGGTGTCAGGGAGTAGTTCATACAGGAGAAGTTCATATTTCCTGGGAGTCCTCAAACAATTTCCCCACATCCTAAGGAGCTGCAAGGTTTGTCTGGCCCAGCCTTTAGCTTTGACAAGGTCTCCTGAAAGTGATATTCCCATTACAGGAACAAATATCAGCTTGCCCTGCTGGCTGCACCCACAAGCTCAGAACATCTCATTTGCACCGAAGACCAACAAGGGCAGGTTGCACAGTTGAGCCTCCTACATAAACCCCGTTCTCCACTTTCAGATTGCCACTTCAGTTTCTTCGTGGCTTATCTACAGAGCCTCCATGAGGTTCCCACCTCGCCTTAAAGCTCCTGAACCACAATTCAACCTTATTTTGCCGGCTTGGACCAGACACCAAGCTCTGGTTGAGCTGGTTGGTGTGTGGGTACAGATGTCATTCTGCCACTGGCTGGGGTGGGCATTTGGGTAGGGCAATCTCCAACCATCATAGCAAGGCTCAGCCAAGAGGTAAATATGTGCAATACCACGTGGCTCCCACAAGGCACCCTCTAAGCCAAACTCCACTGAAATCTGCACCAAAAAAAATTGTATTGGCTTCAGCAGACTCTGGAACAGACATATTTGAAGAGCTGAAGTATCTGATGCCACACTGTTGTATCTCTCCCCAGCACCAATTCACTTGTAATCAGATCAAATCCAACCCTTCTTACAGCTATCTGAATTTTCCAGTGAGCATCAGCTTTAGCCATGGTTGTTATAAATTCATGCTGTGATGTGATGTCTAGCATTTGCTGCATTGGCAGGGTGGAGAGATGTAGAATTAAAAAAAAACAAACAAGTATAGGCAAAATTGTTGGGTTTGTGCAAGTTTGGGAGGCCATTATTCAAACACCAGCATGGCTGACTTTGGGAAGGAAAAAAAAAGTCTCTTTTCCTCTAGTAGAAAATAATAAATTGTCTTTCTGATTTTTGCGTATTTTCAGCTAAGCTGCATCCTTTAAAAAAAAGTAGTTATGAATTTGCTTTCCAAATGTATTTTTCATTGTGTATTTTATCATCTCTAGTCCAATAAAATTTTCTTTAGAAACAACACATTATTGTGTCAGAAGGGGAGGAGGGTAAGAATACACCAGGGAACCTTTCAAAAATGTTTAAGTATTAATTTATTTCATGATGAATTTTCCACTGTCATTTTCTTAATAGCATGCACATGAAATAATCATGTCTTAAAATGCTCCATAATTGAAGGACATTTTCATTTCCTGATTACTGAGGGAATCCTTCTTTGAATCTTTATGACTAAAGGATGTAAGCACCAGGCTTTCTTTCTTTTTTTATTTTTTTTCTCCACCTTTTTTTATCTCCATGTTCCCTCTGCTAGTCTGCTGAAACAATTTCATTCAGTGATAATTTTCACACGCAGGGACCTTTCCTTTCAGGTGAGAACAAATCCTGGTATGTCCCTCACTGGTACAGGGTGAGGACATGGTAGGAGTTCCTGCTTTTACTGATTGTATCTTGGTTTACAGGGGATTTTGGGGTCACTTACAGGTAGTTTAGTAACAGGGACAGCTTCAGCAGCTGGAATTTGGGTGATGTAGGTGAAAAGTCTTCCTTGTCCTGATGGGATGTCTGTGGTCACTCACCTGCTGAGTCCCATGGGAACCTCCATGGAGTTGTGTACATCAGGGTTTGGCTCAGGAGTCAGAGCCAGGTCAGAGCCACTTTTCCCAGATTATTTAATTTCTCTGTTGCCCAAGACACTGGCCCATGTGACTCTCATCTAGTCCCACTCATGGAACCAAAGACAAGAGCCACTGTGAAGCTCTGAGCTGAAAATGCTGAACGCAAGCCCTGTATCATGTTCCCCCTCCCTGCCCAGAGACTAAGGACCAGACCCAAATTCCTGGGAACCTCTTTGCACCCACAGCTCGCTCAGACTTTGGGAAATGGATGACCATCGTGACATCCATCAGCAAAACTGAGGCCCCACTTACCCACTAGCCAGCAGCAAACCTGGAGGTGGCAGGGCTTGTGGGAGGCTTTGCAAGCCCATAGTTCAGAGGTTTTCCCCAGCCAGATCTCTGCCCATCTCAGGGCTTGGCTTCCATCCCTGCACCCTGAATTCACCTCTCCTCCCTCTCCCCTCGCACCAGCGCGAGAGGAGGAAAGATGGGGGGCTGGGGAGGCAGAGGAAGCACCACTTGCCATGGAGAAAAGGAAGATTTATTAGTGTTTATCCAGAAATACCAGCTAGCCTGCTGCTGATCCAACTGAGCCCAGCAGGCTGCAGATTGGGGATTTGCACGGAGCCCGTTCTGTGCCAGGCCATCCATCACGCCCGGGCGAAGCGGAGCCGGCGTGGAGTGCGGGGTGTGCGCCCCGGGGGGCCGGCAGGGGCCGGGGGTACACGAAGGCGGGGTTGCCACCGGCCCCGGTCCCCACGGCTTGTGCCCCGCGAGCATCCTCAGCTGCCGCCTCTCGCCCCCCTTCCCCTCGCTCCCCATCTCCGGCTGGCTCCGGCCCGCGCCGCACAATCATTTTTCTCTCTTGGACTCGCTGAAGCAAGCGAGACATGTCAGTGCCTGATGAAACCCCATTTTCACTGATTAGCTCCCTTAAA